>NW_009932736.1:1542-3078 GCF_000696875.1 Nestor notabilis
GAACCGGTTGGAAACTGCTCCCTGCTGCCACCCACTCCAGCAGGGCCCCTGCTCTGAGATCATCCCCAGCAGCCCCTCACCCCAAGTCTGTCTCCACATGAACTCCAGGTTCTGGGTGGCAGCAAAGTGCTTCTTGATGGCGTAGTGCACACGCTGGATGAGCATGCCTGTCAGGTTGGAGCGCTTCAGCAGGTAGGGCATGGTGGAGCTGTGCCCAAAGGGGTCAACAGCCCAGCCCGACCGCGGCGTCACACCTGGGGGCACAGAGACCCGTCAGCCCCACACCAGCCTGCCCTCTGCCCCTCCAGCCCAGCATCCCGCCCTGCTCTCACCAATGTTCTTCTCCAGCCACTGGTGCCCCTCAATCAGCTGGTCGATCATGGCAAAGTAGTGGGAATTGGCCTCATCAGGCATCACCCAGCCACCCGTCACCATCTCCAGCTGCCCATTGCCAACCAGCCTGCGAGGGGGACACATGATATGCCATCAGCTCCAGGCAGAGCCCTGCAAGGAGTCTGGGGCCCTCCTACAGCCCCACAACCACTGCCTGCTGTGCCCCACTGTCCCCACACAGACAGACAGACAGACAGACATCTTTCCACAGCCCTACACTGGCCAAGGCCCGAGCCAGAGTTCACCCCCACACTGACCAACATCCTCTGCTGTGCCCTGCAGCCTCTGTCCCCTCTGTCCTCCATCCTCAGCCCTCCCTGGGCTGACAAAGGGGCTCTCTCCCACTGCACAACCCTGCTCTCCAGGTCTCCCACCCCACCAAGGGTGTCCTGGGCCTTGCAAGGTGCTGGCACTGCTCAGGTTCTGCAGCAGCACTCGCACGCTCGGGGTTACAGCACCCTGGCTCTGGGCAGGGGCCACACAGCCCTACCTCCGCACCGCAGCCCGCTTCTGGGCACTGATGTTGTCCCACCACTTGGAAAAGAAGGAGATCTCGGACCAGATGAAGCGCCGGCGTGGGTCCTCCTGCATCTTCAGCACCATGCTGTTGAGGATGTGCTGTGTCTGGTCATAGTAGTACTTGTCGAAGGTCTTGATCCAGCCTGCCAGCACAGGTTGGGGGTCACTGCGCAGGGTCCAGCCCTTCCCCACCAGCAGTGCAGGGTGGCACTGGCCCTTCCCCACCCCTGCCCACCTTCGCCTGCTGCTCACCAGGGTCGTTGTGGGAGTGCGGCACCACAAACACCTGCAGGGGCTCAGTGTCCCACTCATTGGGCTCATAGGTGATGTCGAAGCCCTGCTTCCACACGCCGCCATCCTGGTTGTCAAAGGGCAGCAGGGAGTACACGGCCAGCATCTGCAAGGGGGGAGACAGGGCTCAGGGTGGACACTGGATTGAGAGACCCTCAATTGTGTAGGGCCAGGACCCCTTGGACACTGTGGCGTGCACACCCTCGTGTTAGCAGCGATGAGCCCTCACCTGAAGGTCTGGGCTCTGGCCCTTGCCCCCCAGGGCAAACTGGCAGTCCTGTGGGGAGACGGAGAGGAAGCTCGGGCGACTCTCGGGGGGCAGCACCCAGGAGC
>NW_009932736.1:3227-3494 GCF_000696875.1 Nestor notabilis
TGCCGGGAGAGCCGCCGGTGCCCTCTGCCAGGTGGCTCCCGGCGCCCGTGTCACTGACAGCAGCAGGGAACGAGCCCTGGCCCGGGCATCCGAATGTCCTCGGGTGCGCTGCTGGCCCCTGCCAGCCCCGGCCCGTCCCCACCGCTCACCCTGGGGAAGTTGCCTCCGCTCTGGTGGCGCGCGGGGTCGTGCTGCACCCGGTCCAGCATCAGGTAGAGGGAGAAGACGGCCACGCAGAAGATGGCAGCTCCACACACTGTCACCTGC
>NW_009932737.1:0-3209 GCF_000696875.1 Nestor notabilis
TGATCTTAAGGTCCTTTCCAGCCCTAACTATGATTCTATGATTCTATGAGCACATAGTGAGCTCTCCTCTCCCTACAAGTCTATCAGTCAGACCTGGCCTTCGGTTTTGTCATGGTTTAAGCCCAGCTGGTAACTTGGAACCACGCAGCCGCTCTCTCACTCCGCACTTCTTCCTCCCCACAGCTCCCAGAGGGATGGGGAGGAGAATCAAAAGAATGTAACTCCCACGGGTTGAGGTAAGAACAGTCCAGTATATACAAAGGTATAATACAAACCACTACTTCTACCAATAATAATAATAATGATAAGGGAAATAACAAGGGGAGAGGACACAACCACTCACCACCCACCGACCGATACCGAGCCTAACCCAAGCAGTGATCTGGGCCTTCTGGGTAACTGCCCCCGGTTTCTATACTGGGCATGACATGCTGTGGTATGGAATACCCCTTTGGCCAGTTTGGGTCAGGTGTCCTGTCTCTGCTTCCTCCCGGCTTCTCCTCCTCCCTGGCAGAGCATGAGGCTGAGAAAGTCCTTGGTCAGAGTAAACATTACTGAGCAACAACTAAAAACATTGGTGTTATCGGTGTTGTTCCCAGGCTGAAAGTCACAAACACAGCACTGCACCAGCTACTAAGAAGGAGAAAAATGACTGTTGTAGCTGAACCCAGGACAAGTTTGCACTTTCATCCTTAAGAGCTCTGTACTTTGTCCTGAATAAGTGTGACGTTTTTCACAAGTGCTTCAACTTTCCTGAACTCCAGTTTCTAGGAGTTTCCAGGGCTACTTCAAATGTCATGGTAAGAGGATTAGAAGACCTCTCTGTGCTCTCATCTGGAAATGCAAACTTGCCCAAGGGTGCTAGGTGCACAATATATTTGACCAGGACAGACTTTATTTGACAGATAAAGTCAGAGCTCCCATCTCGGGAGAAGAACAGCCACCATAGCATCTGTCAATGGGCTTTGGAGAATTCACAAGAATTTTGCTTGGTTACTGTTCCTAACTGTAGGGGAAAACACTGTTAATGGGGCATCTGAGAAGTGCGAGAACTCAGAGCACTGGGGCTGCCACAACGCTGCCCAGTGCTGGTGCTAGGTTTGAGCACAGATTCTTACACTGGAGGACAGGAGGGGATTTTTTTTGTTACTGTATGTCTGGTGGCTTAGCACAAGACCCTGAGGGAGTCGTGGAAGCTTTATGTAAAGCTTCACATGTTGCTGTGCACACCCCCTCTGTGCTCACTGTGATGACAATTCAGATTAGAATTCAGGAATCAGTCTCGTTTAGCAGCTCGCTCTTCCACCCTTTGTCACAGGGCCCCAAGATGAAACCACAGCTCACTTTCCCTGCCTGACTTCTCTTTGAAATATGCGTGTCAAAAGGTGCCAGAAGATTTTAGTCTCTGAAAGGTGGCAGTGGGGAACACAGAGCACAGTAATAACAAACTAGAGGAAGAAAATTCTCCATGAATAGAGAAGCTCAAGGGGGGACGACTCACAGGATGGGATGATCTACATGAAATCCTGAAAACTGCCCCTCTCCTGTCCCAGGTGTGACACAATCAACCACCACACATGTGAGGAACTGTTAATTAACTACAATTTGTATCAAATGGGTCATTTGCTCTTTGTAGCCATTTCACTGGGTGCTTTATATAGAGAAGTATTTAACACCACAGTGACAATGGGTCCTACATCTCCTCCTGCAGCCCAGGGAGCAGACTGCCGGTGGCTCTCTGCAATTGAAGCCTTGGAGCTGATCAGGGTGGCCATATCCAACCTGCACAGACAAACAGTCCCGCATTTGCATCTCAGCCTTGGGCACCAGGAGCCCGCAGTGCTGAGCTCTGTACACCTGAGCTTCCAGACTAACAGAGGCAACTTCTGACAGGGAGGCCAATTGTAAAAGCAAATGGGTGGATCTTTTGGAGGGAGTGAAGTGTCGAGTTCTCTGTGAGACTGCTGGCCTTCAGAATCACCCAAAATGGTTTCCCCAGGGCCTCTAACAGCCTTGCACTAAGTCACTGTTGTAGAAGATGTTTTGCCACCTTAATTCTCCCTCTGATGATATTCTAGGTGTCCTAATAAGTTTTTCTTGCTCTATTTACATTTTTCATCAAGCTTTGCAGCAGCTTGTCTCTCAACAAAGGTACTTCTTCAAGTGTTCTCCTCTTTCACTGTGGTAAATCAAATCTACATGGAGGCACAGACTCACAGGCTGGTTTGGGTTGGAAGGGACCTTAAAGCTCATCTAGTTCCAACCCCTGCCACGGGCAGGGACACCTTCCACTAGAGCAGGTTGCTCCAAGCCCCTGTGTCCAACCTGGCCTTGAACACTGCCAGGGATGGGGCAGCCACAGCTTCTCTGGGCACCCTGTGCCAGCACCTCAGCACCCTCACAGGGGAGAACTTCTGCCTAATGTCTAGGAAGGGCACCAGATCCTTCAGCTTTTTAATCTTTTCTCCTTACGTGTTCAGAGGGGAAAATCAGATGGGAAAGTGGCCTCAAGGGGGCACAGGGCAAGACAGGAATGCGGCCGAGTGTCCCATCCCATCTTACCCATACTGCTAGACGGTCCTTGGGCTTACAGCCATGCTCCTCAGCAGACCTGGACAGACATGAACATTTTTTAGAGCAACACGAGTTTCTGACTTGCACCTTCCTTGCAACCCCTTACACAAGGTAGTGGAAAACTTCAACCATTATAGCCACTAAATCATTTTACTGTGGAGGCCAAAGCTATGAGCTAATTTCACAAACCTTGCATATGGTTTCTTGGACTGACTGCAAATGCCAAGGTGTCTCTCCTAAGAGCAGCTGGATTTGCATTTTTTTTCCAAAACCCTTTCACTTGGACATCTTTGTGGTTGGATTGTCCTTACTTGCTTTTTGCCAGGTACACTGGTAATGCATCTTGTAGTCAGAAAGAGCTCTGGTACAAACTTTTCAGGTACTAAAACTGTCTCTGTGGGAGAGCACACTACCCTGTTTCTCTGCAGGAGAGATTTTTTTTCTTCTTGATAATATACTCCATCTGAAGTGGATTCTGAAAGGAGGACTTAAACCTACTGAAACATGGGCTTTTCTGTTGGACTCACTCCTGCAGTCAGATCAGCTACGTCACAGAGAACGTTTTATAACTTGTGTGTAAAATAATTCACCTCAAAACAGTCCAAATTTCAAACGCACAACTTATTCTAAATGTT
>NW_009932738.1:0-939 GCF_000696875.1 Nestor notabilis
GGGACGGGCTGTCGGAAGGGGACCGTTACTTCAGGTATTTGCTTACAGAGCGGCGAGGTTTGAATCCCCGTAGCGGTGAGTAACTCAGGGTCTTACCGGGGAGCTGCGGCCGCTGAGGTGTGTTGCCGGTGATGGCTGACCGGCTGGCCCGGGGCAGGGCGGAGCCGTGTAAAACCGGAGGATCTGACTAAAGCTGTTTTTTAATTTATTTATGACAGGGGCTGTTCATATTACTGGCTGGTTTCTATCGTATTGTTGCGGTATGAGCCACTCATCACTTAGATGAGGTTGAGCAATACACGGTTTATATACAGTACATCGAAAAAGTTATCAGTTTTGAGGCATAAACATGTTGTTTCAAGTAGCAGATGAGAAGATGCCTTCCAAACCTACGTGTGTGTGCGCATGACCACTTCAAATTCCGTGTTACTCCAGGACGTTTTTACAGTGCACTTCTACAGCTGTATTCCTGGTATGGAGATTGCAAAAAGCTCAAATGAGAGTGAAAAGTCATACATTCGATGCCATCAGAACTTTATACTATGTTCAAATATGTTCAAAACAAGCAAACAAAAAATAAAAGCCACCTCCTCGCTACCACAAGACCCAAAAACTTCTAGTCCTGGAATTTCAAGCTGAGATGTGCTCCAAGTACCTAAAGTATACAGGATAACGCGTATCTTCTTTCAGAAGAGGGACAGCAGCCTTACAAAGTGCTAGATGAATTTAAAGTACTGCAACTACCTGTTGTAATCATCCCTTTCTAAGCCCTTCTACAATCTCCCTTCTAATGGTTCTGCTGCTTATGTTTGAGGGCCCAGATCCTACACAGAAGTACACTTCACAATCTGGAGTCATGGGAGCAAGAGGGAAGCATGCGTCTGAGGAAGCCGAGATGAGAACGGAGTGATAGGTCCTAGGTTAGAGAGATGTCAATGC
>NW_009932738.1:970-14248 GCF_000696875.1 Nestor notabilis
CGGGGGGGGTGGCGGGCCCCAGCCACAAAAACAGCCTAAGTTTAATGGTTGAAGTTAAGCTACTTGGCCAATCTGTTGGAAATGTGGCTTGTTTTCACTGGAACTGTAACAGAATGTTTCCATTAGTAAGAAGTGTGACTGGAATCCGCCAGGATATCTAATAATAATACATGTTCAGCACAGAGGAAAATAATGTGACCATGCTGAACTAACTATAAACAAATACATTAAATAAATTCTAACTTTTTGCAGCTTTTATTATTATTGTAACAGGTTATTCTGGGCTCCAAAGGAGTAATGGAACCAAACTTAAAGGAGGGGGAAGAAAGGCAAGGAGGAATCTTTCCTTTTTTTGATCTGGCACATATATCAAGAATAGTTACGCATAAAAAAAATTATCTTTGAATAGATCTTCCTATTTTTTGCTACACTGCAGTAACAGAGGTACACCCAACAGACACTATAGGGTCTCACAGCGCAAACTTTTAGCATTAGGCAACAGCAGCCTATCTAGACACAGCCACCTTGCTTTTCCAGTGGTTGCTAAGGAAGAAACACTTTTTTAACTGGTAGAGTGCAGTAAGAAAAAGATGAATTGCTGTATTGAAGGGAGGAAGTGACCTTTTAAAGGGATAAGGCAAAACCTGGCTTTGGATGGGGCAGCCACAACTTATCTGGGCAGCCTGTTCCAATGTGTGTTGAAGCACATTGAAATACATTATTATACTTTGGATTTCTGCCTCAGAGAGCTCACCTTTATGCCTCCTCCTGCTACAATCTGCTGAACAAGCTCAGCAATTCCAGCCTGCACAGTAATGCTACTCCCCAACCATACCATGTAATTGCTGTCCAGTTTCAGCCAAAGCTTGAGGCAATGCCTTCACACTGACCCACAGCTCCTGTGCTGACACATCAAAAAAAAAGGCAGCTTTTAAGTCAGTACTATTTCTTCACAATGTCTGATGTGAATTATTGAATCACTGCAAAAGAATTATGAGATTGAAAACCAGCTCCTCCACTAGTCCCTGCAGATCTTCAACACATCCATGAGAAAAGTCAGAGCACACCCTGTGGCAGAAAAATGAAATATGCAACTGCATATGCAGAATGGCACACAACTTCCTGACAGCAGAGCTGAGAGTGGGCTCTTTGATCAGAAGCCTGTTTAAAAAAAAAAAAAATTACAAGAAAAAGCATGCTAATAAAGACCTTTTATTAGTCAACCACAATTATAAAATTTTAATATTTATACAGCAAGATGGAAAATTTTTAAGTAACCAAACACTCCAAATTACTTTGCTGCAGTATACACAGGAATGGCTTTGCTTTTGCAAGGTGATCCAATATCATCCTTTAATTTTCAACAACTTCTTGAAGGGATAAAAGCATGTTTAATTTTGAGAACATATCAATATATTTCACATTTGTTGGTGCAATATACAAAAAGGGAAAAAAAAAAAAATCAAACAGTACTAAACTGATTCCAAAAGGGAAAAAAAAAAAAAAAAAAAAAGGGACAGGCACATGAAGTCAGCTACTCTGTAAATAGCTTGTGGTTAATACTGTTTGTATGCGTTGCCATAGTTCAAAGGGTACAGATCAAAATGTTCCTTTGATACATACCTAACATGGTCCAAATGTTGTAGTTTGGTTTGCAAAACACGCATGAAGTTCCCAAGTTTTTTAAAATCTTCTGTACGTACAAAAATACAAAGGCAGCCAGAAATGGAAGCATTCACAAACACCAGAATAAGGCCCTTCAGAGTTTATTTAAAGTAACATGTTAAACCCCTTCATTCTCAGGTAATAGATTAAGAGGCCGAGTTACACATCGTCTGCGAGGGTGAGGATACTGGAGGTTGGCAGTGTCAGCATCGCAAGAGTGCTCTATCAGAGGAGGAGGAGGAAGGAGCTGGGCATGACTGGACCATCTCGATCCAGCCCGTGGGGAATCCAGAGGGGGAAAGAAATACCTGAAACAATTAAGAAAGGAACAAAACACCAAAACAAAAACAAAACAAACAAAAACAAAACAAGAAAAAGAGAAAGGTAGTAAATACAAGGAGAACCAAAGGGGAGAAGACATGCTGGAAAAAAATAAAACCAAACCAAAAGGCTTTAGTATATCCATGCCAAAACCAATAGAACATAATAGCAGAAATCAAGGCTTGTGTTCAAAACAAGACAAATTTGGAAACTGTTCTTTAAAGGAAAATAATACAGTCTTTTCCCACTGAAATTCATAGAAAAAAAAACCCCGTAATAATAATCCTAGTGTACATTTATACACAACAGATTGCTTTGGAAATCAAAAGGATGGTGTAGCACAGCTATGAACAGGCTTTCATTATCCCGTAATTCCCATCATTTTGTAACAGAGCTTTTAGTAACGCTTCATTTGCGACACAAAGTATACATTAAATATTGTCTAGGTACATTTTCTGCATATGCATCTAGTTCAGATTAACTTCATAGCACTTCTGGATAGACGTAAAAACATCGTTTTTACAATACTTTAAATTTCATAATATACATTTACAGAGAATAACTACTTCCAGTGAGATACAGTCTTTGCATGTATTTACATATTCTGCAAAATCCTCAGAGGAAATTTCAGATTCTTGGTGAATGCAAGACTTGGAATTCTGCCATTTCATGTCATTTTTCTGCTGTTTTTATTAGAACTTACCCGTAATACTCGTGCATTTTAGTATAACTACATCAGATACCTGCAGATGTTTTCTGTCTTGTTTACAGTTCTGCAGACTTATATAAAGGAACAGCTGTATGATTAATGAAATTATGGGGCAATTCACAACAAGCTGCATTTTGGTTTCAGTCTTTATATGGCTCAAGTGTTTGCATTTTTTAGGATACTATGTTTAGAGAATTGCAGTTACTCCATGGAATTACTACCATAGGAATGTACAAGTACAGATCAGAAAAAGTACTTTTCTTAGGATAAAGAAAGTATGACAGTACTTACAAAACATTTATTTGAAGTCATACTAAGGTATAAATGAAGCAATACCAAACTATTAAAAGCTACCATCTGTACAGTTGTCAAAACACAATTTTCTTGATCCTTTCAAACTCACAGTTGCATATATTACAAAGCAGTTACAAACTTGTCATGTTTAGGAATCTTAATCAAATGCTGAACACTATGAAATGCAAAATGAATTATTTATCAAAACAATTTTAACAAAAATTACTTTAATGGTTACTTCCCTCCTCCCATCCCAATCAAGGACAAAAATCCTCATTTTTAGTCATGAACTAGCCTTTTAATTTGACAAGCTTCCAAAAAAATGTTTAGATGGAAGTTTTGGGGGTTGGGTTGCTTGGTTGTGGGTTTTTTCCCAAACAAGAAGCCTCTCCATGTATTTTTCTACCAGGAGTTCCAACAGTATCAAACTGTGCAGGCTAGTACAAAAAACGTACACGAGGTGTTTTAAAAAGGCTTTCTGAATAGCATTTAGTAGTTAGCAGGTGCTGGTGTCTTGGGAGAGGTCAAACGGCGTTGGGGAGGGGAAAAAGGAGTTCGGTTTCCATTCCTGTGTGCATGCAACAAGCAGCAAAACACCAAAGTTACTCCAGTTAGCTTGGTATCAGCTCTGCTTTCTGTTAAAAAGGACATAATACAAATGGAGAATGGAAATTGTATCATAAATCTAGACACACAATTGCATCAACATAACAATACAGCCCTGAGTTATTTTCCAACAGCCTATATCATTTGTTATGAAACTGTTTTGATTACAACTCCAGTTTGGTGATGGTACTTTTACAGAGTTTTCCAGCTCTGCCTATGCTTTCCTTACCTGGTTTAAATGTTTAAATATATAGACACTGAAACATAGTATCTACAATTATAAAATAAATTCTGTGTAGCATACCAATTTAGTCAAATGTCAGCACAGAAATCTTTAAGTGTTAACACACTAAGCCAAAAGTTAGCAACTGTGCTTACACAATTCAAGCCAAAGTGATTACAAAAGAAAACATGTAACTGTGTATTCTTTATAGTAAGGCTCAATCCTAGGACAAGACACCATATGTTTTCAAATTCCACAGCCACAGACTGAATTCTGTAATAAAATGTTAATTCCATTCTATTAAAAAGCAAAGCAAAACAAAAAAACCCACTTTCAGAATAAAGAGCGATAGAAGGGAGTCTAAAACAATGCTGTAAGTTTGTTTCACAAAGGTTTACTACCTGCTCCAGGGAGAGGAGAAAACCAGCTAGTGGGGTAGGTAGGGTAGGGTAGCATTGCTGACAGCAGCATGGTCTTAGGGAAGGAGACACTGAAACCACACACACTGCTAAAAAGGTATAAAATAGTCAGCATCTCCCTATAGGAACCCAAGGAAATACAGTTACGTAGCTTTGGATGTCACATTTCCAAGACAGGACTGCATTTCAGCATTTTCTGGCCTCCCTTCTTGCTAGAGACTTAACCCACCACCATCTCTTGCTCTCCCATTTATTTTGTGGGGAAAATGTGAAAGCCTGTCCTTGCTCGGCACAGCCAGGGATGTGGAAGCCAGAACTGCCATTCAAGATTGACTACTGAAAGACGGGGGGCAAAGACTTCTACTCTCCAAAAGCAAACTGTCATAGTACCTTACAGGTGAGCAATTTAAACTGTAAAGAGCCCGACTAGTAGCTGCATATGGATGGTAATGGAGGCTATCCAAAGGCTTTGTGAAAAAATAAAAAGTTGGCCACAAAACTTGGAAGCTGCTGCTATGGAATTTGACCAGATCTAGTCCTTACATAAGGACACATCCTGTAAAGCTGATGTACACACTCCACTACACAAATGCGGGGCTCAGTGTATTTCTGGATTTCAGTGTGCACAAGTTAAAATGGTGTTCAGAAGAGGCAGTTAAATCTACCTACTAACCAGCAATTATTACAGAATAAAAACAGAGAAAGCAAACTAATCTGCAATAATACCATGAGGAAGAACAAAAAAAAAAACCCAAAACCTACAACCCTATCAAAAACTCTTATCAATTGATGTTACACCTGCAAAAATGCAAGTACACCAACACTAGCATATGATTGTTGAAACCCTACATGAAGAACCGTGTTTTCCTCCTTCCTTTCTGCTACATTACCCCAGTGAAAAGCAGAATTTGTTGCTGGTGGTTTTGCTTCACTTTTAAACATGTATCAGAAACAAAAGGGCAGTTACACAGCAGTATGGTGAAGTTTCTCCTTGATTCAGTATGGCTTATAGTTCTGTTCATTTTCCTCTTAACACTGGCATAATAGACACCATCACAGAGCAAAACCAGAAGAGCTTGTAGAAGTATTCATATAAATGACATTGCACTTGAAAAAAAAACTATCGTAAAACAAACATGAAAGTTAAATGAAATTAGAAAGATTCAGAGACTATTCAGTCTCTCTACTAATGAGCCTACCTGCTGGCTGATGATCCATTTAGTGAATTCTGTAGACTCGTATTGGCGGAACCTAGAGAGGCATTAAAAATTCCCTGCTGAGAACTACCATTCACTGGACTCCCGTTACCTTTCAGTATACCAGTACACTTCCAGTTGTCCATGTAATTAGCTGTAAATACACATACATAAACACTGTTAGTTCCTCTTCTGAAGCTCAGCTTTTGATACAACTATGTTGTTTCAACTGCTATGCAGCTAGTGTGAATTCAAACTGAACTTCAATACCAGTATATAAATGCAACAAACAGATGAGGATCTGGCCCTTTAGATGGTTGACATTCTCTGCCTATCCATGATTTCAAACTCAGTTTTGTTCAATAGCAAGAATGAGTTTCCTTTTTAAAATACTGAGAAACAAATGAGAATGGATGAGGAAACTGCCACTGTTTTGTTGTTGCTTTTGGAATTTTAAACACAAAAAAGTTAGTTTGACTGAACACCATGACTTTCTAGATTTTCTGTGTTTGGCAAAGATAGTAAAGCAGTACATACAGTAACTTTAGAAATTACAACTTTACATAGCCCTAGTCCGGTGAAACAATATGAGGGTACAGTAACAACGATTCACAGCAGTCTAAATCATGCAGGCGTTCCAGCACAGAAAGTTACTTAGAAATACAAAAAGCTATAATTCACAAATCTAAAATGAACTTTTCCTCCAATATTATTTTTGAAGGAAAATTCCTCAAATCTGTTCAGCATGCTACAAAGCTTGTGTATTTCAGGTGGTGATCTTACCCTTCCAGAGCCTAACACAGCCATCATCGCCAGAGGAAGCAAGCACTGTGCCTGTAATATTCCAGCTCACTCGCCACACCTGGGAGTTGTGATTATCAAACTGGGCCACAATATGAATTTCAAATTTTGTTAATCCTCCAGATGAAGTCAATTCTTTCCTGTTTAAGAGAAAAGTGACAGTTCTGCACACAACCGGGTTTGAACATGATGACAAAAAGAGAGGACAACATCTTTCAAGGGGTTTAGATTACAACTGTTACTAAATGAGGAGTGTTAGGAGGTATTCAGACAAAATTATAGACTTGCTCACAATCTTGTCATCTTAAAAATCAGGCTGCTAAAAAAACCAATCCTGCATAGATTACTTCTTTTGCTTCGCAGACCCTGTTAAGACTATATAGTATGCACCACATCATACCAAATTATCTTCCTTTCGAACTCACCTTAGAGGTTTTAGTGTGAAAATTCGAACATCTTTGGTTGCCACAGCTAGGATGTGGAAGGATCTTCCCAGATTTGGAGCAAAGGCAATATCATGTACAGGATCTGTGACGGTCATCAGAGCTTCTGCTTTGACATATTTCCTGTATGGCATAAGAAATGAACCTTTAATGCCACGAAAACTGCCAGTGATGCAAATTATATATGCCAGAGTGAAACAAGGAAAAGGTTAGTATACATTATAAGACTTGCAAAAATAACATTTTCTTAAAATAAATTTAATTGTAACTAATAATTACAAGCTGATTTCTTCAGAAATCGAAGACATCAGACACAGTAACTACAAACAGTGTGCTACATCATACAATAAAGCAAGGATTCCAGTAGAAAGAACATTTTTGTCTAGAGCTGGAAAAGGGAAATAAAGATTCTTCCATTCACAAATCTAAGGGGAATTTGTATCCCAACTTACTATATTTCCTGCGCTTGTAAGCAGACCGCTATCGGCCTCCTCCACTGTATGATAAACATGTATTCCATTTTCTTATTTACCACCAGGTAAATTACAAGAACTTGTTTTTACTGTTAATGCACAGAGAACATTGTCTGAAGCCAGGCATAAATCCACAAAACACCTTGACTCCTTTCCCACACCAATCCCCCTGAGTGAAACATGAGTTCTCTGCCACCATTTAATTGAAAGCCTTTGTGCACACACTTCCTGACCTTTCTTGGTGCTGAATTCCTAACTAACTGTACAAACTGAACTGTCACAAAACACTAGTAATCCACAGGACAGCCTGTCAGTATAAACATACATTTTAAGGTTGCCTTGAACAAAACAGGGCCTAGTGCAACACAATGCAAATTTCACCTTTGCCCTATTAATTCCTTGTGAAAAATTAAGCATATAAATTAGCAGAAACAGAAACAACTCTGCCTTTAAAATGCTGGAAAGAATACTGAGACAAGACAAAATTACCAATATCTGTTAACACCAGTTACCATACTGAGGTCTCCCTCTCCTTTCCCATCCAATGGCTCAGAGATAGAATCAAGGTATTACTATTTACTACTCCACATCTAATGACAGGAATAGAAGGCCATATATTACAAACTACTTTAAGATCCCACAAATGTTATACGTTGTGATTTAGCATACCTGGTATTTTCATTATATTCATAAATTTGAACCTTAGCCAATATATTTGGACTGTTGTCATCACTTCCTACAGCTATCATTGGAGAATGTGCTCGAGAGCTGAAAGATGAAAATAAATACTGTTATATTTACAAATGATTCCACATAAAGTACATCAAGCCAGGTTTTTTTTTAATTTCAGACATATTATCTATAAAGAAAACAAAACAACAACAACAAAATAAATCACAACACAGGAATCACAAGAAAACACGAGTAAGCGCTATTCAGTTCCATTTTATACACCTGCTAAGGTGGAATCATTAAGGAACATTATTTGGCAGTTGGAAATGATGCTCCCAGAGTAGGACTGATTTTATATACACATCTGCAGTCAAGTGTTTGTCACAAGTTTCAAGGTAGAGATTGCATTCTCTGCACTGCTTTCAATGACTGATTTTGTCGGATTTCATTTTGGTTTTGGAAGACGATAAAAGCTAAATATAGATGAGTTCTGGTTTTTAAACCAACTTTTAGGTCCCTCTCATGCATTGAAGTGAAAGCCTGTACTCCAAACCCTCAGCACAGATGACTGCTAATGAACAGAATAACTGGATCAGCAGGACACAGTCCACTGTGTCTACAGGGAAAGCCATTAAGTGCCTCTGGACAAACACAATCCAAAGCAGTTCAGCCCTGAATGGTTATTCTCCTCCTGTTATTGCTGGGGAAGGATGTGAGATGGAAAGCAAAGGAGAACTTTTGCATACTCCTTTTCTTCTGGGTCGGGACTACCAAACCGAACTCCTCTCTGATTCCTTACTGTTCAAGAAGGTTAAGCGTCTGATTGAGCCACTGGGGATAGAATTAAAAGAACTCTTAGGCTTTATATTTGTGCCAGCAAGACTCTTGTGGTTTGAGTACTCTTGCACTGGCAAGGTTGCATGTCCTTGTTAGAGCTGTCAAAATTATTACCTATTGCAACGGCTTCCTTAAGGAAGAAAGAGATAGTAAATGTCCCATTATAAACACTTGCTCTTATGAAAATCTCACTTAAGTTTTGTGGGATAAATAAAGAACACTAGTTTATTACTTGCTAAAAATTATTAAGCTGGGAATATTTCCTCACAAGTCCCACACGGGGGACTTCTTGTAACACTTCCCTGGCTCTGCCAAACTTGCTTTAGTAAAAGAAGCATCAGCAGCTTTCTTTCAAATCTGAATAATGTACACTCGGTCTTCTCCATGCACGTTTTATGATTAATTCTATAAAATTTCAGGACTACCTCTTTGGATCTGCTGCTTAAACAATCACAAAGCAATTCCTACAGTTTTAATGACGTACCTTGAAGGATTCCAAGAAATACAACTGCAGCTGAGCTTACATGAGATTTCATGCTGCAGTGACCACTGACTGAGATTCATCACATCTGGAGCTTCATAAATCCTTACAACACCATCTGCTGAACAGGTTGCTAACATAAGACCCATATGCTTGGGAGCAAACTTCACATCTGTAACAGATGTCCTACTGTCTACTAGAGTGGTCCTCTTTACCTGCAAAGAAAGGCAGACAGTCTTGAAGGAAATGCTAGAAATTCCCATCAAAAACTTATTCCCTAAGGAAGGCTAATGAAAGTCTGACAACACCATTTCATAGGATCACTTATTTCTTCTATCAAGAACTAAACAAAAACCCCAATCTTTATACATCAATGAACTGGAGAAATGACAGATCATTGCACTGATGCAATTTCAAGCATCAAGAGATATATTTGCAACAGTATCAAAGTTCTGATACCAAAAAGTTGTTCAGATTATGTTCTTCAGGAAAGAAAAAAGCAAACCAAAACCACAACAACCACATAACACAAGCATAAAATAAGAGTATCGGCCACAGGAAGTTTGAAACAGTCCTCTTCGTTCTTACTGGTGACTATATTAACTGCAGCAACACCACTTTCTAATTTCAGTGCTGCTGAAGTTTACCATGAAGCATTGTACAACAGAAGCATCAAAACAAGTATTTCTGATAAGGGTACAGGTGAATACAGCAGGCAGTTGATAGGAAGATTAACCAGGGTTGAAGAAAAAAAGTCATAAACATGTTTTTCCAGTTGTCCCCTCTCCTGCCAAGCAACCACGGGTTTGAGCTGAAAACTATGTATCGCAACTGCCTCCTACACACAGCAGTCAACTTTCCTACCCCATTGGGTGCCAAAGGTCCCGAAAACCCAACATTTCGCAGCTATGTGTTTTAATCTTAGAAAACTTTATAGAAAGTAGAAAACTGCAGATATTTTAGCAACCTAAATCAAAACAAAACATCAGAGGCAGGAATAAGGTACTGAATTATATAAGATTATGCATGAAGAATAGCTGCAAAATAACCTGTTTAGATCTACAATTCCTTTGATGAAATGCTACCCAGAAAATCCACTTCTGAACGAACTATTTCCCCCCAAGACCTGACCTATCATTTAAAAGATGAAAAAGAACAGTGTGAGACAGTTTCAAACGAGCTCTTCTCACAGAAGAAACACAACTTTAATGCTACTGTAGATGTACATTCATGTCTGCAAGTTACTCACCAGGGAACATCTTACGAAGGAAGGCCAATAGTAGTGTCACTAATTAGACTGAATGTGGCCATTTAACTGTCTTCCCCAAATGCTTTAAAAATAGTTACTCTATATTGGAATATTGCCACAAAGTAACAAAATATTGGCAACATCAAGAATGCTTTATATCAAGAGAAGCAAGCAGGGTGCTTTCCTCTGTTTCAAAAGCAGAAAGCAACTTGGTATTTCGAACAATTTTCATGTTCACTCTTCTGTTTAATTCTGGAATTTAAACAGTGTAAAGCTTCAGCTGTTACAATAAGCAAACAAATCAATGAGGCATAATAAATCTATTTATATGAGAACATATAGAAACTATAATTAATGCATTAAAGTCTCACCCAGTGACTCTGGCCTCGGAGTTTATCATTTGACTCTCCCACTATTTCTTCCCATACAGCTGCTGTTCTATCAAAAGAGCAGGAAGCCAGGACCTGCCCAAATTCAGGATGGGCCCATGTCACACGCCACACAGATCCACTATGTGTCTGCAAGATAACACCAAAACATTACAGGGAAACTGTGTTAGTGCAAGTGATCGTGTATTTTTATGACTTTGTGCAGAAGCAGAAGTAAATCCTAGGAAGCAGTAAGACTGTTCCTTTGAAACCCACATTCTTTTATACAGCTCAGTTAACACAGCAGTTGTGGCATTTCTTTATTCCTATAAGCACTGCAAAGTTTTGTTGCTATTAGTTAATGGTTAGAAGGGGATCGTTACAAGTGTATTTCAAGGCATTACTTATTACTCCTTCAAACTCGAAGTTCCAAACTGAGATTCTGTTTTGATAAAAGTAGTACAGTTTTATTTTCAGTTTTCAGCATTTACCATGCTCACTTCTAGCTTGCCTGCACCTCTCCAAGCATATGCAGAACATTACTTACCTCCTCCTTTATTTACATGAAACTCCTCTTTCACACCTAGTGAACCTAATGCTTCTTTTTTAGAGAAGGGGAATTCAAACGTTTTGATTGCATTTCCATTTATAGGGATTTCTGTATTGTGATCCTATTAAATACAAGGCTAAGGACAGTTCAGAAGCTGAATGCACTAATTATCCTGATGAAGCAGAGTCTCGATATGACACAGCTCCCAGAAAGTTGGTTTTTTTGGGAGGGGGGGTGAAAGGTCTGATGTTGTAACATTTAGTAGTCAGACCTCTTCCTTTTTATTCTTTTTCTGTCCTTTTTATTCTTTTTGTGTCCTTTTTTATTATTTTTAAGTCTTACAATATGCAAAAACCAAATATTCAATTAAAAATGAAAGTACTGTTTTCCAGCTCCTCAAACACCAGTTACTCCCATGTTTGCTGATAACAAAGTCTGCCAACATATCAAAGTACTAATAATATAGGACTGCGTGCTAGCTTCTGCTTCAAGTGAGAGGCATTAGAAATGTTTTATAAAAGCAGAGAAAAAGTATCTATTGTAAGAAATACAGGATCTACAACAAAAATACTTATACTCTCCAAGTAAGCAAAAACTAAGCATGTTTCTTAAAAAACAAAGAGAGATTACGGTTATAACTGTGTAATTTGTATAAGTACAAACCTTCCAGCTGGCTGTGCAGTGCCAATCCCCATTTTCACTTTTGTCCCAGACCTATTAGAAAGCAAAATACAATCATACAATCTGTATATAAAGCTTACTAAGTAGTACTACAAAGCACAGTCATTAAGTACACACACACGCACACACAGATATGTATACACACACAACCCACTGAACATTTCTACCTGGAAAACTCTACCTGGCTCATATACAACTGTACTTCACTCAGTCCTGAAAATATCCCTACTGCAGGTAGGGACAAGAGGCATACACCTGCTAAACGCACTCCCATATGTAGTCTGTCTTTTTTAAAGAATACATTAGTCACAGAAGACAAACTATGACAATTCTCAACACTTCACTCCCTCTGTTCCATGAGCACTACTTGGTTTCTCTCTAGAGCCCCACAGTCCTCATCACAGCACATAGTGAGAGCTGGTCACAGATACCCTGGCTCCTGGCAAAAATCCCAAAAGTAGAGCAGGAGAGCAAAAAGAAAACTCAGGGGGAACAGCTCATGTTTCTGTTTCTAATACTTCTGCCTTGATTTATAACCACACACAGGCCAGATAACCTCCCTTTCTCTTGATTTCCCATACATCTTCAATCATCTTCATGATATTTTTTTTTCTGAAAGATTGTGAAAGCAATCGTGACTGTAACCAGATGAAAGGCACCTCCAGAAGCCCAGCATTCACTGCTGTGTCGCTCACTCACTACCTAAAATTACCAAAAGCCACCTCACTTTTGCCATTCTGGATCTCCAGTACAACCTTAGTTGTTGCCATCACAGCCCAACTCCACAACTTCTCCCCCACTGCTCTTCTGTAGGGCCCACCTAGCGAGAATGGGGCCTACACCAGACATACCACTGCTGCTTACAAGTGTTATAGAGCTCTGGTTAAAGGAAACTTAACACAGTCTCATGAAGGATACTGTTATGGCTGGAAAGTTAACCTTACATTGCTAAAGAATGTAATTTTTGTGTTCTACCTACTTCTTGGCACCTTTAACAACATGCATTTTAGGCCACAATTTTTATATACTTAGTCCAGACCAATGGCTGACATGGTTTTGGCTTACTTTTGGGGGGACAGTTATTTTGGTGGTGGTGGTTTGTTGTCTGCTTTTTAACACATGGTCAGGAAGAAGGGGCTGCTCACTTTTTTTTAGGCTGATATACATTTGACATGTTTTGCATGTTTGGTTTGGAAGGGACCTTAAAGATCACCTAGTTCCAACACCCCCCACCTACCACGGGCAGGCACACCTTCCACTAGACCAGGTTGCTCAAAGCCCCGTCCAGCC
>NW_009932738.1:14279-14725 GCF_000696875.1 Nestor notabilis
CTGCGGGGTGGGGGGCAGCCACAACTTCGCGGGGCAACCCATTCCAGTGCCTCACCACCCTCACTGTGAAGAACTTCTTCCTTTTATCTAATCTAAATCTACCTCCTTTCTCTGGAATAGTGATTTTCTCAACCATTCACTCAGCCTAATAAAAAATATTACTGCTTTCTGCAAATTACATTGATCAAATCTAACCGTGTAACTCCTGATTTTTTGTCCATCTCCTCAGTATGTGCAAAAAAATTTACACAAGCAGTTAACTTCTCATTTACTATTTTTTTTCCCTCTAAAGGAATACAAAATGAAGGTTCCCAGTATTTTACCGTCCCTCTAATCTGCCAGAGCACCGGCAAAATGCTTACTGGCGCTTCGTTGTGAAACCGCAGCTTCTTCCCTTAGCGCTCTTAAACAAAACCAGACTTCCAGCTGAATGGACAAAACAAGCC
>NW_009932739.1:0-590 GCF_000696875.1 Nestor notabilis
CTCCCACAGGCCAGGGGGTGAGTTCTTCCTTGGGAAGATTTGTGGCTGATATTGGAAATCTCTCTAACACCCCGCTTGTGGCTCCATATCTGTATCCATGCAACGGTGCTGGGTATCCTCATGCTAACCCCATTTACTTCAACCGGGGTAATATTGATGTGTCCCAGAATCTCAGGAAGGCTTATCCGTGCAGCAGAGGTGTGACCAACAGCAACACCATCTACTTGAACCTGGGTAATATTGATGTGTCCCAGAATCCCAGGAGTGCGTATGGGTGCAGTGGAGCTGCGACCAGCGGCAACACCATTTACTTGAACCTGGGTTATATAGATGTGTCCCAGAATCCCAGGTGTGAGAATCCGTGCAGTGGAGGTGGGAGCAACGGTAACAACACCATTTTCTTGAACCTGGGTAACATCGATGTCTGATGAACTAAGTACGTGGCTCCGTGAGGGGCTCCGTGTTGGGGCTCCCGCGTGACAGCTTCAAGTTGACCCTACTCTGCAGTGCCATTGCCCTGTGGGGTCTCCAAAGGCTAAGGAACGAAAACTGTTTGCCGATTGCTATAGTTGCCAAGGGTTTTCCTCCTG
>NW_009932740.1:0-1069 GCF_000696875.1 Nestor notabilis
ACCCCACAGCACTCTACGCACCAGTGCCCCATGGCACCCAAAGGTGCAGAACCTATGGCATGGCACATCCCAATGCCCCACAGCCCAGTGCAGTACCTACAGCACCCCATGGTGCAGCGCAGTACCACTGGTGAGGCATGGGCACGGGGCAGTACCTGCGATGTTGGACACACCGGTGCCCCACGGCATGGTACAGAACCTATAGTGCCCCCTACACAGTGTAGAACTGATGCCATGTGCCCCACAGCACTGCACACCCTGGCACGGTGCAGTACCTATGGCACAGCAGAGACACGTGCCCCATGGTGCAGTACCCATAGTGCAGGATATCTCGGGGGGGTCTCCATTACCCAGCCCCTTCTCACCAAATCCTTTATTGCAGCAGCCCAGCCCCCCCCGCCGGGCTCCTCCTTGGAAGCACAGGACAAGAGGGGGAAAAGCCAGATCCTGCCCAGTGCCAGCATCAGTTCCTGGGGCAGGATCGGCCCAAAACCTCCACCAAAGAGCAGGAAAACACCCGGTGGGGGGGGATGACGGGACACGGACGGACACACAGTGCACCCCATGGTGGGGGACAGCCCCCCGTCAGATGCGCACGGTGTTGATGCGGAGGGGTTGGACGTTCTTCCCATTGGCATGACTCTGCCCGGGGCTGAAATAGGAGCAGAGCTTCCCGGGAAAGCGCTCCCGGAAGGTGTAGAGCCAGGACATGTCGTCGGCGTTGTAGAAGATGAGAAGCCCTTTGTCGTAGTCCAGGAAGACCCCCACCTTCTCCAGCTTGCTCTTGACGTTGAGCCGGGTCCAGGGCTCGGTGCAGGCGCTGTACTGGTTGCCGTCGTGCATGACGATGCAGTAGAACCCGCGGCTGGGCTGGATTTGGATGCTGCCCTTGCGGGTGACGGCTTCGTGCGCCAACCCGATCATCCACTGGGTCTTCTCGGACACCACCACCTCCCAGTAGTGCACCCCAGCACCAAAGGCCTCCGAGCCCAGCACCGAGACCTCCACGTCGAAGCGCCGGGGGGAGTCCTGCAGCGGCTGCGGGGGCAGGGTGCCCGAAACCAAGGCG
>NW_009932740.1:1100-2294 GCF_000696875.1 Nestor notabilis
ACAGGATGAGGGGGTGGTGAGGGGGCCCGGGGTCCAGCGTCAGCGCCGCCGGCACTGGGGCGGGGGGACAAGGGGGATAATGGGGGGACAAGGGTCAATACACTGGTGTGCCATGCACTGTGGTGGGGAGAAGGTTGCTGGTGTCCTCAGCCCTCGGCAGTGATGTTCTCACCCATCACTGGTGCAACCCCAGCCCTCACCAGTGATGTTCCTGTCCCCAACCCTCACCAGGGTGTCCTCGGCCCTCACCAGTGATGCTTCCATTCCCGTCCCTCACCAGTGCATCCTCACATCTCACCTGTGACATTCCATTCCCATTCCCATCCCCATCCATCACCAGTGTGTCCTCACTCCTCACTGGTGACATCCCTGTCCCTGACTCTCACCAGTGACATTCCCATCCCTCCCTGGTGTGTCCTCACATCTCAGCAGTGACAATCCCATATCCATCCATCACCAGTGTGCCTCCAGCCCTCACTGGTGACGTCCCAGTCCGTCACTGGTGCACCCTCACATCTCACCTGTGACATTCCATACCCATCCCTGTCCATCACCAGTGTGTCCTCACCCATTACTGGTGATGCTCGTCCCCATCTCTCACCCGTGCATCCTCACTTCTCACCAGTGACATTCCCACCCCTGTCCATCACCAGTGTGTCCTCACCCCTCTTTGGTGACATCCCTCTCCCTGCCCCTCACCGGTGCATCCCCATCCCTCACCAATGCCATTACCATCCCCATCCCTCACTAGGAACCCCCTAACCCCGCATCCATCCCCTCCCCATGCCCTCACCAGGATGGATATCCTGGAAGAGCGATTTCCAGATGGTGTACTGCAGCGGCCCCATGTACTTGGAGGTGGGGAAGTCCTCGTAGGTCAGATTGGTCTCATGGATCTTCCCTTTGAGCCTATGGAGGAGCGATGATGAGGCAGGAGGATGTGGAGGGGGGACCGCGGCGTCCCCGCGGTGTCACCCACCGCTCGGAGAGGGACGCGACGCCGGCCAAGAAGACGTGTTTGTCGGCCTCGGCCAGGCGCTCCTGCAGGATCTGGCTGCCCTCCTGCACCCTGCGCAGCTGCTGGCTGCAGCGTTGCATCTTCTGCTCGATGTCGGTGAGCGTCCGCGCTGTGTCGGCCTCCAGCTCCTCCAGCATCGCCTTCTGCCGCTCCCGCAGCAGCCGGTGCAGCCGCTC
>NW_009932740.1:2318-4088 GCF_000696875.1 Nestor notabilis
TTGGCTGAGGACTGGTGGGGTGGAGGGGTCAGGACCGCCCCATGAAGCCTTAATTCCCCAAAGAAACCTTTACAGCACCGTTAACTCAATCCCAGGGGCTCCAAGAGTGGATATTTCACCCTGTGTTCCTATAGGAAAGCTAAAGCACATCACTGCTGTGGGTGGAGACGGCTGCTGGGGATGGAGCAAGGAGATAAAGACTGGGTTCAAACAGGGGAGATTTAGGTTGATGTAAGGGTGAAGTTCTTCCCTGTGAGGGAGCTGAGGCGCTGGCACAGGGTGCCCAGAGAAGCTGTGGCTGCCCCATCCCTGGCAGTGTTCAAGGCCAGCTTGGACACAGGGGCTTGGAGCAACCTGCTCTAGTGGAAGGTGTCCCTGCCCGTCGCAGGAGGTTGGAACTGGAGGAGCTTTAAGCTCCCTTCAACCCAAACCAGGCTGGGATTATATGAAATAAAAACTAAAACTGAATTACAAAGACAACTAAAAGCAGCCCCGAAGGAAACAAGAGGGATGAGCAGCCTGATGGGTTGCATCAACCTGCTGGAGCCCCATGGAACTGGGGGTTTGGAGTCTCTGGGGTCCCAAACCCAGGTCTGGGGTCAGGGAAGGGCTGGGGGTCGGGATGCAGTGCCCTGGGGTGGCTCCTACCTTGGTCTCAGCGAGCTGCCGCCGCAGGACATGCAGAGCTTCTGTGTGGCCGCGCTCACTCTCCTGCAGCCCCTGGAGCTGCTCCCGCAGCTCCCGCTGGAGAACAAACCCATCAAACAGGGATGTGGGGGGAAAGGGGGTCCCAGGAGGCAGCTTTCCTGCTCAGGGAGCTATGGGGGTGTGGGAAAGGGGGTGCAGGGGGTGGCAGGGGTGCAGTTGGTCTCTGCCAGCACAGGGGTCCCATCCAGAGGGGAATGACTTGGAGGGGTTCTACTTGTGGGGAAGCTCAGCAGATCCATGGGAGTGAACAGCCTGATGGTTTGGGGGTCCTGAAGCACTCCCAAGGACCGCCCCCGAGGGCCTCCAAACGACCGCAAGGACCCCTAAGCACCCCTGAGGAAACCACAGCACCCCCTTGAGAACCCCCAAAGACCACAAGGACCCCCAATGTGGATGGAGAAGGGGAATCCCATGGGAGCAGCTGCAGAAGGGTACAGGGATTGATGGACAGACAAACAGGAGGAAGCTGTGGGGCTGACCCCATTGGGGACAGAAGGCATGCAGGGACAGACAGACGGGAGCTAACACTGAGGACAGATGGACAAAGGAGCTCAGAGGTGCAGCTCAGGGCAGGGATGATGCTGCATGGGAGAGAGGGAGGAATGGAAGGATGGAAGGATGGATAGAAGGAAGGATGGATGGAAGGAAGGGAAGATGGAAGGATGAAAGGAAGGATGGGTAGATGAATGGAAGGAAGGATGGATGCAAGGAAAGGAAGGATGGATGGATGGGTGGATGGGTGGGTGGATGGATGGATGGAAGGAAGGATGGATGGAGGGAAGGATGAGCAGATGGATCAAAGGATGGAAGGATGAATGGATGGAATGAAGGAGGGATGGATGGAAGGACAGACCCACCTGCAGCTCCTCAAACGCATCATCCACGTTGGTGACCTGGTGCTGCTCGTGCATGGCGGGCTCGTCGCAGAAGAAGCAGACGACGGCACGGTCGGTCAGGCAGAAGAGTTTGACCTTCTCGTGGTCCTTGCAGGGGAAGGGGCTGCGCTGGGCGCCCAGCAGCGTGTCCAGGGGGAAGGCGCTGTACCGCTCCACGATGTTGGCC
>NW_009932741.1:0-6107 GCF_000696875.1 Nestor notabilis
CCCCCACGGGCCAGTCTGTTGACAGTTAATAAAATAGCTGTTTGGCAGCTGGTGCTGGTGTTCTTTGGGAGGGATGTCAGAATGGGGGTCCCTGGGGTGCAGGTTTTTTTTGGGGGGGGTCAGGAGGGGACTCATGGGGTGTCCCTGCTCTGAGGCACATGACAGAGGAGTTGCTGTAGGTGACTTAGCACGCCCAGTGGTGGGGGGGAGGAAGGGTGGGGGTGAGGAACCCCCCATCCCTCCCCGTGGTGCAGAGGAAGCAAAGGCGCAGCCCCAACCACACGTGTGCCACAAGCTTGAAGGTCAAGTTCACGGGACCCAGCTCCAGGACACACAGGGACCTATGCGGGACACGTGGGGCAGACATAGGATACCTGTGGGACACGTGAGACACATCTGAAATTCGTGGGACACCCATGGGAGACATGTGAAACCCAGGACACCCGTGGGACATGCATGTGATGCCCATGGGGTATGTGTGGGATACCCATGGTTGAGAGTAACACTGCCCCAGCTCCGGAAGCAGCAAAGAGCCACATGCACCTGGGATCACTAGCTCTGTGTCTTTAAACCAGGGATTGGGTTTATGTCAAGTGCTTTGGTATTCAGTGAATAGTTTGTGTGTAAACCAGAAATGTACCCCCCCTGCTCAGTGTGCCCAGGGATCCCCCCCGCCCGAGATACCTGAGGAGGTTTTGGGGGCCTTGACTCCCTCTGCATATGCCCAGCTGATCCTCAGGTACCAGGGAGGCTGGTGCCACTAGATCCAGTCCCAGTCTCAAGACTTTGCCAATGGTTTATGTCTAAAGGAATGTGTAGTGCAGGCACCTACTTGTCCAAATTTGTCCCACACGCCGGGACTGTCATAAAGGGGGTTTTCTCCAATCCTTTACATTTGACCAGCCTGCAGAGTCCCAGGAGAGACGAGACCCTTGTAGGACCAGCCTGTCCACATACTGGACAGCCCAGCAAGTCAGAGGGTGAGTCAACAAACCTATTCAGGGACCGGTGCTGACAACGCCACCAAGTCAAATCTCGAGACTTACACAAGACGGGCTTCAGCTGAAGGCTTTTATTATACAAAATACAAGTTTGCAACAGGAAAAGGTTCAGAGATTGCTGGTTTTACTTGCGTACCACAGAGAGGACATTGAGGAAGTCATGCCTATCGCCACAACAGGGCACCAGTGGCAATATCACACCAACCAAGACTCCCTGATTCCCTCCATGAGCTGAGCCAACTGGAGAGCCAAGGAATTATTAGCAGGACCCGCTCACCTGTCAATAGCTCCATATGACCCATGCAAAAGTCTAATGGAGAGTGGAGACCAACAGTGGACTACTGTGGCCTGAATGAGGTCACGCCACCACCAGGTGCTGCCGTAGTGGACATGCTGGAACTTAGTGTTCTTTGCTCCCTAGATCCCTGGGCTGGGAGGTGGAGCCTGCAAGTGGGGCTGCTTCCCAGAGGAAGACACCAGAGTGAGGAGTGTGTGACAATGTGGAGCAGCTGCCAGCTGGGTTCCCTCCTGAGAGAACCAGCAGCAGCACTCTGAACACAGCTGGCACCTGGGATCAGTTCAACTGTGGCTTTAGCCAAGAACAAACAACAAATCCTCATGTTTTGCTTTCAACTGAACTCTTTAGGGAATTGGTTGCTCCATTTTTCACAGCTCTTCCATTACATTTTCTACCTGTCAAGTGATAAAAGCCAATCTTTTACATTAGTGCAGAATTCTACTGTTTTAACAATTCTCTTCTGATTCTAACGCTATCTGTAATGACAAGGTAGTTGTTGGTTTACTACTTTGGTATAAACACGTCTTCCAAATAGTTTTGAAAGATATTATATTCATAACAATAACCAATATTAAGGTTTTAGTAGCTGCCTTTCCCTCATCAACCAGGTGGGTCACCTTATTGTAGAAGGAGATCAGGTTGGTCAAGCAGGACCTGCCCTTCATGAGCCCATGCTGACTGGGCCTGATCCCTCTGTTTTCCCACATGTGCTCTATGATCTAACTTTAGGATCATCTGCTCCATGACATTGCCCGGCACCAAGCTCAGGCTGATAGGCCTGCAGTTGCTGGGTCTTCCTTCCTGCCCTTTTTGCAGGGAGGCATCACATCGTCCAACCTCCAATCCTCTGGGACCTGCCCACTAGACCAGGACCACTGAGAGATGATGGAGAGTGGCTTAGCGAGCTCCTCTGCCAGCTCCTTCAGCACTCTTGGGTGGAACCCATCCAGCCTCATAGACTTGTGTATGTTGAAGTGGAGCAGGGGGTCACCAACCATTTCCTTCTGGCTTATAGGGACTTCAATCAGCTCCCCATTTCTGTCACCCAGCTCAGGGGACTGAGTACCCTGAGGATGGCTGGTGTGACTATTAATGCTGCTTTTGCCTCAGTCTTTAAGTACCTCAGCCTTTTCCTCATGCTTGGAATGTTCAGAAAAGAATTCCTCTAGAATAGTCCAACCCTGAAATGCTGAACAACTCTGCTCTCATTTTCATTCAGACTGATGCCTTTAAAAAGCAAACCAGAACTTTCATACAGCACATCTTTTGTACGTGTTAGTTACCAAAAAAGTAAATAAAATTCCCAAAGCAAGAATTATTGGGAAAGACTGAATCAGTAACTTGTGTGAGAACAGCCAGGCAAATTCCAATAGAGTCACTTGTTTTCACAGAATGTCTTTCATCTGCATGGCACTAAAAGTTAGTCCAGGAATAATACTTTCAGTCATCAACTTCAAGTGCTGCAAACCTATTAACACTGCATAAGTGCTGAGCTTCTGGTATAGCACACCTGATGGCTTTTTTTTCCTTACTAGATGCTTTCTTCTTTTTGCAGGACTCAGATTTGGTCTTGCAAACCTTGATCTTCTCAAAGAAGTCTGGAGATACAGTTGACTCCACTGTATTTAACAAATCCTGATAAAGCTGAGTCATTTTTGGAGATGAACTAAACAGATTTTCCACTGAAGGTGTGGATTTAAGCTCTTGACACAGTCTGTGCACAAGGGTCCCAGTGTAAAGCCTGCTCAAAGAAAGGAAAGAATTCCCATGTAGAATCACACCTCAGCAGGACAGATACAGAAAAACATGCTGCTTAATGAAAAAACAGATCTTAACGACATACAGCATCCAGCACTGGATACCTATTGGTATCCTTAGTGGCTCCTAAGGGATACCTATTCTACTGACTATTTTCCTCCATATGAGTATGTTCAAGAAGGGAGTTCAAATGCAGTAAAATTGGCTGGAGGATTTTGACAGAGAAAATAAAACAAGTGAACACATTCCATCAATGGCTTGTGTGGAAAGCCAACCTCTGAAACATCCTTACCTACTTAGGTCTGGCTCGGGGAGAGGAGTGCCAAGTAGCTGGTTGAGATACAATCCCATCTGAAGACAGCACTGCCACTGGCAAAAACTGTGTGCAGCATCTAAATCAAAGTCTTTCTTTTCCAATTTCTTTTCCTTCCATTTTAGAAAATCATTATATGCAACAACCTCATCTTCAGCACATAAACCTGTGGCATCTGGGTTATAAATGAAAAATGACATGCAAATGAATGTTCTGCTGTGAACAGTTCAAGACGTATCTGCAATGTGTAAGGTCTTCAAACCTCCGGTTCTGTTTCAGGAAGCTTTAGTAAAGTTTTCAACTGTCTCAAACTGAACTATAAGACATAAGATTGCGTAAAAATTCAAGCATGAATATTCGTAAGAATCTCAAATTGTGAAATCAGGAATTTTATTTGTTAGGTAATTTGCTACGCTGTTCTGTCAGTGGATCAGGTCCAAACAAGTTTTCCATCTCGCTCCTACCCACTTGGGAAGGAACTGGCAACCCTGACATTCCAGTTTCTATGAACCTAAAGAAACTGTGTAACTCTGGCATGCCTCATCTTTGCCATCAAATGAAGGACTCCTACAGGAAATGCCACTGTAACTCTAGGAGGTATGAATATTACTGAAAATTTCTGTCATACTTTACAACTTCCAAACTCTTGCAATACACAGGCAGGTAAAGGGTGCTTGTGTAATTCCATTTTTAAGTACAGATGACATTAGAAAAACTCATAAGAAAAACCCCAAATCTATCAGAATGCGCCAACAATAGGTATTCTCTTTTGATGCATGAGTGTGTTAAGCATATTCTTTTGTATCTAAATATTTTATATCTAAATCTTTTAGTCCTACAGAAAGCATTTATAAACACAAACCAATGTTTTACAAGATGGCAAAGTCCTGCTTTTCCTCTATCAAATGTTAAATGGACAACTAGCACTGTTTCTCTGCTCTGTATCAATGCAAGGAATGTGACACCTCAGGAGGTAGTGTAAATCCATGCTAATTCATCTGAATTTAGATGATTTGACATAAATGAGAATGGAATTATGGGATAGATTTTCATAGTAGCTGAACACCCGAACTGTATTCTTTGGAGACATACCTGGATCGTTTGTTATCCTGTGCAGTTCTCCAGATACTATCATTAGAAGTAAAGCCTTTAGTTGATGCAACTTAACTTTTGGTTCTGAACAACATATCCAGTAACACGTTACAGCAACAGGAAGCTGTAAGTGACTAGGGATAGGTTCCAGGAAACTCATTTTCACTCCTAGAGTCTCCAGCAAAAGCATCTGATGGCGTGGCATGGGTACCTGAAAATAAATTGGAATGGAAAAATAAAGGTAAGAGACTACCTGCTGTGAGCAATTTCCAAAAGGCAAATAAGCTTGTTTTAAACTAGGTAGTAGTTCACCGTTTTGATAAAAAAAATACTTAGGTTTCACAGATACCCTGAACAGGAAACATTTTTAATTACTAGTTAAGCTTTAGAACTGACACTGTTAAATGTTAGGTTAAGGATAAAAGCATTTTTTCCCACAGTTGCCAAGAGGTTTCAGTCTTTTTTGAATCAGGTGATTTAATTCAAACTCCTATGTAAAAGTTGCCTCACTTGGAAAACATTGTAACCTCAATGCATTAAAATTACTTTGGTATGGTAAATAAATATGCACATATAAAACTTCATTTTGTGCCTTTAAGAAGTTGCCTTACATCTTTTGCTTTGTAAGAGGTAATGTTCTCAAAATTATTATCTACAATACTACACACACAATACTATATACAACCAACTTTTCATATCATGGGTACACGTGTGGGGAGATAACCTGTGTAGCCCTCCAAGGCTAAGCTCAGAGCCCTGCTGGTACCCCTGTACTAACGAGTTATTTATTGAGGTGATTTAGCTCAGGCATCATGTTTAGCAACCAGCTGGCAAACTCGAGTCCCAATTGTGTTTTGCCACTTGTGAAACACTGCTAACACTGCTAACCCTGATCTGTTGTGACAGCCACTTACCTCCACTAACTTCTCCAAAGAAAAACTATCACAAAAATCTGTGGGTAGGCTTGCTGCTTGAACAAAGGTTTTTTTAAGTGTCTTTTGGAGCCTGCTGAATTCACTGAAAACTGGCAGCTCATTGGCCTGCTTGCTTCGAGAAGCAGCTTCAGTATTTTGAGATGCTTTCAGAAGGAGTCCATAGATCACTTGTCGAATGGGCAAAGCTGTGCTATGTGCACTAGGTCTCTGCATGTTCTCCACCTGAACACGGAGGAAAGTGCTTCTCAGTATCAGGGCATTGATGATGAACGGGGCCAGCTTACCTTTTGCCAAAGCGTCGAGCACCCACTGTGGCAAGCCCGCTTCCCTGGCAACCTCGCATTCGTATCTGCTGCTCCGAAAGAAGTCCTCAAGGTTCACGTCAGACGGGGTATAGTCCTCCATCGAGGCGCACAGAAGGTCCCGTACTTCTTCTCTCTGGTGCTTCTTAACGTATTTCAGCACACTGTCCACAGCCTCGGCGGGCTCGGTGAACTGGGAGAGCCAGCTCAGGAGCCCCCGAAGGCGGGCGTGCTTCCTGCCGCCCCTCCGCGACCTCACCGCGCTGAGGAACGCCTCGAGGGCTGCCAGCTCCACGTAGTCGTTCCCGCACATGACGGCGAAGAGGGGGAGCAGGTTTTTCTTGAGCGCGCCGAAGTGCCCGCAGAACTTATCCACGGAAAAGCACCGAGCGGGGACGTAGCGGCCCC
>NW_009932742.1:0-342 GCF_000696875.1 Nestor notabilis
CCCCATCCTCCTCCAGCGGTGGTTTGCAAAGTCCTTTAAAAGCCACTTCAAAATCTCAGCCGCGTTATCATCGTGACTGCGGTGAACCGAATTCTCTTATCTTTACCCCAAGAACAAAGTAAAGCCAGGGAATGAGCCCTCCCATCCCCACCCAGCTGCCTCCACGGCTCCTCTTCCCCCCCCATCCCAACGCCGGAGGTGCTCGGGAGCGGTTTCTTTCCAGGATTTTCTCTTTGTTTGGGAAAATCCGTTGCGCTGTGCGGGAAAGGATCGCCCATCGCCCCGGTCCTGCCGAGGGAGTTGATGGCGCAGAAATCCCTTGTGCACTTTGGATTTTGTGGT
>NW_009932742.1:364-896 GCF_000696875.1 Nestor notabilis
TGTGGGAAGCCTGAATGTTGCCCGGTCTCCTCCCCGCCGTTTATTTTTGCTCTTGAATAGTGTAAACCCCTCTTAAGTAGCGTAAACCATTTTTATTATTATTTATTTGATGAATTATTACAACTTTTTGCTCTTTTTTTTTCTTTTAATTTTTATTTTCAATTGTCCTATCTTTAATTTTTGTTCATTTTCCTTTTTCTTTCTTTGGATCATTATTAATACAATCGAAGACTAAACAAAAAAAAAAAGATCGTATTTTTCTTCGGAAGTAAATAACGTTTCAGACAGAGGCAGTTATTTTTTAATGTAATAATATTCTTAGTTATAATTATTTCTATATTAAAAAAGAGATAAAAGCAGCAGGAGGGAAGAGACCGACTCGCAACCAAGGAATCCCCCGGGTTCGCTCCCATTTGCCGCGGAGCCGCCTTTGGGGCAGAGCTGCACCGGGGCCGATGCTAAAATCGGGCGGCTCCGCGGCTTCTTCCCGAGGCTTTTAGGAAGGAAAGTCGGGAAGAGCCTCGGTCGCAGG
>NW_009932742.1:959-1291 GCF_000696875.1 Nestor notabilis
TCTGGGCAGTTCCGAGCCATTCCCAGCCTGGCTTTCCCCAGCAACCAACGTTCCTTCATGGAAATGAGGAAAATCACCCTATTTTGCTCCCCCTCTAATTTATTTTCGCAGCTCAGTGCAGGGAGAACACCGCGGGTGGGCTCCCTGACCCTTCCCATCCCAAGGAGACCTCAGCCGCGCTCAACCCTTTGGGACTGGGGTGGGGGAATACACTGTCTTTGAGCAAAACACTGAAAGGTTGAGGTGTGGAGGGAATAAAGGGGTTTAGTGCAGATTTTGTAGGGTGGAGATAAACTCACCCGCAAGCAGGGATTTTCCCTTGCAGAGGGGTA
>NW_009932742.1:1652-1898 GCF_000696875.1 Nestor notabilis
TCTGTTTACGTCTTGTTTGAATAAAATGCCATCAGCACCGACACAAGCCCCTCATTGTGGCTTGGGTCAGGGGGATGGGATGAAGCTGTAAGGATTGCTGCTCTGGCGTGGTTGGTGGGCCATGCGGAGACAGGGCAGCAAGGATCAGAGAGGCTGAGTGGGTCTGTGTTTCCATGGGCTTCCCCCAGCCCCAATCCCACAGTGGGTGCATTGCTTTTTATTCAATAATGATAATAATAATAATAA
>NW_009932743.1:0-36350 GCF_000696875.1 Nestor notabilis
TGTGCCTGGGGTTGCCCCGACACAGGTGTAGCACCTTGTGCTTGTCTTGGTTGAACTTCATGAGGTTGGCATCGGCCCACCTCACAAGCATGTCCAGGTCCCTCTGGATGGCATGCCTTCCCTCCAGCGTATCAGACGAGCCACACAGCTTGGTGTCGTCGGCAAACTTGCTGAGGGTGCACTCAATCCCACTGTCCATGTCACCAACAAAGATGTTAAACAACACAGGTCCCAACACCGATCCCGGAGGGACACCACTTGTTACTGGTCTCCAACTGGACATTGAACCGTTTACCACAACTCTTTGTGTGTGGCCATCCAGCCGGTTCTTTATCCACTGAAAAAGTTCTGTTGAAAATCTTGATATTCTGATATGTTAAGGAAAAGAAAACCTTATTTCTTTAAAAAATAATATTAATTGTGTATATCAATCTTACTGTTCTTAAGAAAAATGTCATACTTAAATTTTAGTTTTAAGGAATACTAAACAGTACGTTGCTTGAATGAATGAGCCAAATCTATACTACTTAGCTACTTGGGGGGTCTGTTCTCAGAGCAAACACTCTCTGAATTCAGTACACTGTGTTTGAGGAACCACTCAGCAACTTGGAACTGTATATTTGAAAATAGTTTGTATCTGTAACTGCTATTAAATAAAAAGCATAACATCACTGGTTTGGCAGCTGCTAAGATTTTATAATAACACACTAGAAAGCATTAAATACATGTGCAGAGTGCATTAGACTAAATTCTGTGCTTAGTTGCAATTGTACATCCTTAGGAAATCAATAGGGTTGGTTGATTGACCAAAACTCAAGAAAGTTCAATTTTAGAGAAAATGATTGTGTTTCTCCCTCTACTGTTCCATGTTTCATAGCTAACATCTGGTGAAAATGAAGAAGCAGTTTTTCCCCCTTCCCCCTCACCTCCAATCAGAAAAAAAAAAAAAATAAAAAGAGAGAGGAAACAAAAAAGAAAACCACAATACAAAACCCTCATATATATCTGATGTATTTTATACATATTCATCCTCATAACTTGACAGATGGGAGGAATCTTGCAGTCATTTCTGAAAGCAGACAAAAGGCCGTTGGTTCTGCTCCACATGATGATTTGTGAAGACAGAATATCACCCGCTTCCGTTGATGATTATATAGTTCTATCCATCTGTCTGCCACTGGAGGTTGTGAGAGTGAGATACAGCTCACACCGTCTTCATAAACAAAAGTAGACTGTGCTGTCAGTAGTCAGACACGCCAACTAATTGGAGCTGTCGACAGACACAATATTCTGTGTCAACAGCTCTGGTAACAGTTTGAAACAGCAATGATATGTTGGGTGATGGTGAGGATGACACATATGTCTATAATAGCATGCTAGAAATCTGACATAACTAGAAAAGAATTACTAAAATGTAATTCCCAGCCTCTAGTTCTGCTGTTAAGACTTACCAGTCGGCACAGAGAGGAAAGAGATGCATGTGTGTGTTCATGTGAGTGTGCTTGTACTTGTACACCTCTTCCTCTGTATCACTTCACATGCTGACAGCTTAATTTGATACTCATAATGCCTAACTCAAAAACTAAGCTTTCCACTGTATTTAAATGAATTCACCAAAATTCCTACACAAATTTAAAACTTCTTTTTGGACTTTTTCCACCACTTTCCTATTCATTGGGAACAAGCTAAAGCAGGTCAAACAGCAGCCATGTTAAAAGGACAGCTCTTACTGCATCTGTGCAGAAGAGTGCTGTCTTACTGCAAAGTGGTTTGGTGGACTCACCTAAAAGAGAAATTGTCCTGTGATCCTGCCAGAATTAATGAACATTCTTAATTTTGAAAGTAAGACCAAGAATAAATATTTGCAAGACTGAGAACTCAGTTTCTCAGTAGCAGCAGATAAAAAAAAATCCTTCTCCATCATCATTCCTTTTGGATGTGAAAGCAGAAAGAAATAAGTGTAAAAGGTTGATAAATAAAGTACTGAGGGACATTTGCTTTGTTCTACTCATACATCTGTCTGCTCAAACTACACATTTATCTCCTTTGCCAACTGTAATGCAACATTGGGCAGACTAGGTTAAATGACACATAATATGCTAGTTTACAAAGATACAGCATTTTTTTCCTCTAAAGAATTAAAGAAATGCTGAGATAGCAAAATGAAGCCATCCCTAGAGTATTAAGGCCACCAAGTCCTTACATAGGGACCTTGCAACAGCAGGTCTGTCATCTCCCCTCAAAGCCCAGAGCACAGTAAACTCCAATGCACAATTCACATCAGCTCTGCATGGCCAAAGGACCAAGCTGGCACACTACTAGATTTGAATACTATCCTTGACATCTGATAATGCCAAACAAGTGCAATTGCAAAGCCATCCCTCTTTTCTCAGGATACAGCAAAAACACACAGGCTGATTCCTTGATGCTCTGCAATCATTTATTAATTAAGGCAAGTTAACTGCAGGTCAAGTATCAAACCTGCTCAGCCAGGTATGACAGCATTGAGCTTTGAAGCAAAGACCAACCTTCTTCTTCTGTGTTTCTGCTATACCTAGAGCCCTGAGACCTGATGGTCACCATAATGCAAATCATAAAACACAGTGACAGCCCTTTTGCTGATGGACATGACCACACTGTAGTCAGGATTTGAACAAGGCACGTAAGACTTTTCATCCCAGAGAAAGAAGAATAGAAAGCATGCTGGAAAAGCTGCATGAGGGCTAGAATGAAGTTCTTCATCCCTGGGAATGAAGCAGGTGGCAAGTCCACTACTGAGCAAACTGCAGTGAACTCAATTTAGGAGGGATAACCTGGATACCAGAACCTCCCTTCTCAGACCTCCACAATCAACCATAAAGGTGCAGCTCTGCTCTGAAGAGAGGTTGTCAGCACCCACATGGAGACATGATCTCATTAAACCACAGTTTAATGCTGAGGCAGACCAGTCCGTCCCATTAGGAGCCCTACCAGTTTCCTGCCAAACTTAGAGGGCCAGAGCTGAAGGAAGAAGATTGGAAAAGATGTGTCCAGAGGGCAGGAAGTCTGTAGCATTACTAAGGAACATGCAGTGACAATAGCTGAGGTTACGAAGGAAGAGCCCAGTCTTGTTTGCTGCATAAATCCCTACATTATCTCTTGCTACTTGACCTGCGGGAGCAGCCAGCGGCACAGGGAGCATGGCGTGCCGGGCTGAGCTGGCTGCTTCCAGCCAGGAGAGGGCACACAAGTCGGTTCACTGCAGAATCGTCTGCTTTGCAGCCACTTACTCTTCCCATCTTCATGGCTTTTTCTTTGCCACTGATGTCCCTTGTTAACCGTCCAGACTTAATGTGTTCAAAATTATAATGAAAAAAGCCTAACTAAAGAGATAAGCCAATATCAGCTGTTGCCAAAGCCACAAAGCTAGAAAAACCTTTCAAAATATTTTAAGAAGAATTAAAAAAAAAAAAAAAAACTCCAAACACAAGAGTGTGAAAAATAAAGTCAAGCAAAATTGTTTTCTCCACATAGCCAAGAAGCAAGTTGCTACCCAAGAAGAAGTGTGTATAAATAGTGTGTTAGCCATTTACTGTGAGCGTGACTCTAGCAGCTGGGCTGTTTGCATGAGATGCAAATTTGGAGCCATTCAGGGAAGGAAGAATGAAAGCTTTGGCATTCATCAGGCAAACACTAACAGGTTCACGAAAAGGGCCAGCAAAAGACAAACCACACAAAATAGTAGGTGGTCAGGCTTAACACAAGGACAAAATACCTCAAATGATCCAGCTCAAGGCAAATACTGGACACTTCAAAAGTTCTGCTTTTCAATTCCAAAACATAAGCAAAAGACACTGCAATCACTATGCTAACTGGAAACACAGCAGCATTCACAGCCCACAGACTCTTACTGACATTTGTCTTGCATCACACTTATCCATGCCTACTGTGTCTGGCTCTGAGTCGTCACTAGTCACAAGGACAACTCCATTAGTCGCCATGTCTAAAAGTTAGTGAGAAAATACCCATAAAACTTCTGCCCCAGAGAACAGTTGAAGGAGCTTGGAAAAGGTCACGCTGCTTACCGCTTTAATCTAAACAAATAGGTGGGCTCCAACACTGAAATGGTGCTTACAACAGACCCTGCAGCTTGTAAGTTAAGTATAAGGGTATTTCAGGACTCTCTTCTCCTGCTACTTCTGTGAGACACCAAGATTTTTATGGAGTCTGTTTTCTGCCTATAGATACCTATGTCAGAATTACAACAGGTCTGTTGTTTTTTTTGACTAATGAAGTGAATCTAGGCACAGCATCAGCAGTCTCTGTGTTAAATCACGTGCATTTATTTCACCAAAACAAGCAAGGACCTAATGCATTTGAAGATAAATTCATTATTCAATCTTCTGATGCCTTTTCATATTGCTTAGACTTGCTGCCTCATACCACATTATTTTTTAATAATTATTCTAGCAGTCTTCAAAGCCCTTTCACCACACCTTGTGTGGCACATTACAGACAGCTTGGATTTTTCAGGTACAAATTGCTAAACAATTACTGATGAGAGAAAGGTCATAATAATAGGTTACAGAAGCCTTTGCAGCCTGCCTTTACTTCATGGCCATTTATAAAGAACCATTTCATCCCATTGTTATAATGATGAGAAGGAAGTAGTTTAAGGTAGTTATAGACAAGCAAACAAAAGGCAGGAGAGCAGTGCTGTATAACTTCTACTTTCACTTCCTGCCTACTCCATTACTTCTGGCATTATGGGAGAAATAACATGATTGGAATGACCTAAAGGTTATAACGGGTGGGCAAGGTTTGCCTTGTCGAAAGCAGTGCGAGCACTGTTGGCTAAACCTTTTTGAAAGCTGAAAGTGGTGCCGTTTAACAAAAATACTAAGCTGTCATTGAAAAAGGTACATTACTCAGAAATAGTATTTCTTCATGGGCTTCTTATCTCTATTTTCATCACTTAAATGTTTTGGGGGTTTTGGGTTGTTTTTTTTTTTCTTTATGGAAAAAGAAAAAACGCGCACACACAACCAAAAAAAAATAAAACCCCACACAAAAACCCAACCACCACCACCCAAAGGAAAAAAAACAAAAAAAAAAAAAAAAACAAAAAACAAACAAAAAAAAACAAAACAAAAAAAAGAAACAAAACCAGGAAAGATGAAATCTCTTTGAAAAGTTGAGAGTAGAGGATAGATTTTTAGAAACTCCATTAATTTCATATGAATACCACTGGCTTTAAAATGGCAAAATCAAATTCCAAGTGGTCCAACCCACAGTGTTACGAATCAGGCAGGCCAGCTTCTTTGAGTTCCTAGGAACAGCATGGGTATAGTAATTTTTATCACCCCTAATTTTTGCAAGAAGTGCCTGTGCTGTTTGGCTTCCTTACAGTTTGATGTACAGGATTTAATCCCAACAAATCAAGGAATTTCAAGTCCAGTCTCAATTCACAGAAACATACAAGTTACTGAATAAAAGTCTGCCTTTGGGAAGAGAAAACCCAGGACAATTTGATTGACCAGGTAAAACTGACCTCAAGCACAGCCAACACAAGAAGACAGTATTTTGACACTTTCAACAAAAGGGTGAGGCTCCCTCAGCCTTGCTTAAAAATTTCTAAAAATTATACAAATTACAAAATTACAAAAGAACACAGTACTGACAACAGTGAACCAGTAATACTTCCCAATGCTTCCACCTATGCTCAAACATTAAAAGAACTTTCCTCAAGAGCAGCCCAGTAAGCAGGAGGTAAGTCCACCTGAGCAATAAGTGATACCATAAGTCATGCAACTGGATCTCCATCAGGAGATGTTCATAGGCTTCCTCCTTTCAGAGAAACCTTATGTTTCACCCTAAGGAAATTGCTGGGGATGCACCCCGCAAATTACCATCATCTGTTTATTTCACAGTGATTTTCATGACATTAGGCCTTAATTTCTCTAAGTTTCATTTTCCCTTCCTGCAAAATGAAGATTAGACACAGGTTTATCAACTGGACCCTTGGACCACTCCCATACCCATGTTCTTCCTATGTCCAACATGTTCAAACTTACCCTAGGTGCAAAATGGACAAAGTGGCCAGTTGGTTAGATTCCTGAATTACTTATCCCGACATATCTTGAGGCTGCATCACATATTCATCATCAAACAAGACTGGCCAAGTTCTTTTATTGAAAAGTAAAGCCATACTTACTGCAAGAGACATACATCCAGGCTGCAGTCCATGTGGCTGAACCATACACATGGTCATGCTTCACCTTGCTCTCAGCTCCAGACCACAAAAAGCCAGACCTGTGCCTCCCAAAAAAGCCCATGAGAGGAGATTTTGCTATTTCTGCACTTCTAGCTTTAGAATGGGAAGAACTGTATTCCTTGCTTCATCAGTCTGAGCACAGAGGAAAAGGATTTCATCATAGGTCATTTTTATATTGGCAAGTGTAGAAGACAAGCAAGCCCTGACTTTTAGCATATTTCCTCTTATAGCTGTCCAAAATTTAATTAGCTAAATTGATAATCAACTATTAGTTTATTTTCGGTCAAAGGTTATTTAAAAAGTAAATCTGTAAAATTATTTAAATGCATCAAATTTTATATCCCACATTATGCAGTAAATCCTGCTCTCCTTCAGGAATACAGCCAGCCATACTTCTGTTCCATTGGCCAGTTGCTGGAATAATAGCCTCTTCCTTTGTTTCATCGTGACTTGATTACTGTAATTATTTGTTCGCTAGACTTCCAGCTACTGCTCCGATTGTGAGGAGTACAGAATACAACTGCTAGACTACATGCTGCACCTAAGTCTTTCCATCACATTACCCCTATATCCCCATATTAAGAGAGCTCCATTGCTTCCAAATGCAGTGGCGGTCTGATTTTTTAGATCTCCCTACTAATTTACAAGGCTTTACATTGGAAGCCTCAGATAAATCTTTTGCTGCTCCATGTCTGAAGAGTCTTAGGGCTGTACTTGTATATGCTTTTGTCTCCCCCATAGTGTTTTAGACCCTGAACTTGTTTAGCCTTACTCACATGAGCAGGTTTACAGACTTCAATGGAACTACTTACATGAGTAAGAAGTACTCATATGAGTAGATATTTGCAGGCTCAGACCCTAAGTGACTTGGAGAGCTTTACTATTATTCACTTCTTGAAAGGCACTTGCAAAGAAACAAGAGAGGACTTACCGTATTTATTCAGAGTTATTATATATTCACTATGTCTTCTTCTTAAGCCCTCTTTGTTCTCGAGTACATGTACTCTATCTACAGTAGCGATATACAATATTTCTCTCAGGGGATTTTCACATGCGAAAATAGTGAGGGTTTGACATGTTGGACTGTTGGGGATTTTATGTTGTTTTGTTTTGTTTCTCCCTGTGAGAATCTGTAGATACCAACATGAGACAAAGAGGATTTTGTTATTACTTCTATTGCAGTAGCACTAACAAGCTTGTGCCAGGGAGTAGGGCTCCACTGCATAAAAGCATTGTTCACACACCTCACAAGTCATCTCCTGCCCCTAAAGAGTTAAAACTGCAATTTCTCTACAGATTAAATTGAACACTGTCATTTTCCCCTTAAAACACTTGTTTCCTTCAAGCATTTTCAGCTATGAGGACAATCAATTTTGTCATCAGACTTACAGCACCCAAGTCTAGAATGGCTCATTTTTGCTAAAGTTCATATTTCCCACCTATATGATACGTATAACCAGACACACACGTTTTTTGTATAATGAGAGATGCTTTCCCCTCTGGAAGACTTGTATTCCTCGGGAGAAAGAGGGGCAAAGAAAAAAAGATGCATTGTTCTGTAGACTGCCATGCTAAGAAGTTGCCCTTGCTGGGAATGCTGGATATGTCACAAGAAATGTGCAAACTGGGCTCACTGAACACCCCAGATCTTTCAAAATAAATTAAATGTCTTTTCCAGCAGAACACAATGGAAAGGTACAGATAGATCATTAAAAACTAGAGGCTTTCAGAGACTCTGAATGGTGTTATTTTATTTCTGAAAACACCAGAAGAGATGACAGACTGGATCCTTTGCAGTGCACAGTGCTACTAAGCACCCTCTATTACTGCAAATGGGATGGAGAAAGTGGGGGTATTCAGCACTAGGAGGACTGCTTGTCACCTTGCAGTGTTATAAGTGGCTGGAAAAGTCTTGCATTCCACACATAGCAAAATCCATCCCTCAATCCAGTGTGCCCAACTGCCTCCAGGATAGAGGCCTGTAAACTTATTCTCTACTTTGCTAGCAACACCAGTCTAGCAAACCCTTAGTATGGATTTGCATGGCAGCGTGATGGCAAAAGCACAGCCCATGTTGTCTTCCATCCAGAATAAGCTGCACCTTAGCCAACATAAAGTCTCAACAACACATCTAGTTTGAGGGTCTGCCATAATGTCTTTTCAGTAACATATACAAGAAATAGTGAAGAAAAGGTGAGAGCCCCAAAAGGGGAGGGGTGATGTATGGGTGTGGTAGAAAACTGCTACTGTTTTCTTCCATCTATCCTTATTTTCCACTAGACAGGTTAGAGACTCTTTTCCCAAAAAAAGATATACTTGAAATAAAGAAAGCCTGACATGGGGAGGGCACAGAGCAAGGCAATGACCTGGAACTGGCACGGGGAGGAAGTGCAGGGTGAGGCTGTTTCATTTCAAACCGCTCCAGTCCTGAGCTGGTTTGCATGCTCTCACCTGTATACTTAAACATTAGTAAGCTACCAAAAACAGCCCAAGTCCACAACACCATCCACTTGTCATCACATACTACTTGTTTTACTTTGAGTAGTTAAACCTAAGAGAGGAACTACAACAGACAGGGAAAAAGCACAGATGTTATAAATGCAACATATTTCTACTGGCCAGAATAGGAAGTAGCCCAATACAGAGCAAAGAATGCCTTAGGTCTAGCCACCTTTCAGTGCATTCTGCACTGCACAGATCTTGCTTCACTTTAAATTAGATCACAAACCAGGGAAACTTTCTTCTGACTGAAAGGGAGAAATAAAGTTTGCTCCCATGGCTTTTTTCAAGTTCTTAGAGCTCAAGTAATAAACTTATTTTCCTTTAAGAAATGCTGGCATACCACTGTCTAGTGTCAATTTTCATGGGTCACCATGAAAACAAGATGGGTGGAATGAAATTAAAAGAGTTTCTGCAAGATTTCAGCCTTTGAAATGCTGTAGGTCTGAGAGATGGCAACCTTCGCTTCCCCAATTCACACTTCTGAGCCACTGCACTGATAACACTCCTTCATCCTGCCATTCCCAAAGAGAAAAAGCTTTCTAAACCAGCTCACTTGGCAACTGGATTTTGACAAGCATAATGTACGAAGCAGCAAAATTAAAACTTAATAAACAACTTAAATAGCTTTAATTGATTAAACTATTTTGAAATAGTTACTATTCAAGATTCTTATAGTACAATTCACATTAGGTGTCCTACCACTATTAAGCTTAAATAGAAAAGGTAAATGGAGATACTAGTACAGTAGTAACAAATAAATAAGAAACGGTTTCTTTTTAAAAGTCTCATTCTGAAAATTAAAACTTTTATCTAACACTTTCTAATACCAATACTCACAGTTTATATTCTCTGCTCATATTTAATATTCCTGTAAGAAATATTATACTAACAAGAAAATACGAATTATATGATTAGCATTCTGAGGTAATGAAATGTAATCTACTGTGATAATACCTAGTAACATCTTAGATATGATAAATCAGCCTGAAAATAATATCAAACAGCAGCATATGAATTCTAAAATTACTGCCTCAAAGTCTCTCAGAGGTCTGATTTTTTTCCCCATGTCTAACACAGAAGCAAGGAAATTCCTCTGTGCACCCTAACTTTTAAATCAGTACTAGTATTTCTTAAAGTGCATATTTTTACCCTTTATTATTTAGTCTTTTTTAATATTCAGAAACTCTACTTCTCACTCTTTTTTTTTTTAGTAAGAGGTGCCTCAAATATGTCCTTTATTTTAGACCCTTTCATTCACTGGAATCACATGGCACTGCAAATGCAGAATGTCATTAAATACGAGACCTGGCATGGCACAGACCATACAAGCTCACAAAAACAAGAGAAATGGGATCTGTATTTTGGAGGACTAATATTGGAGGATCAGACTTTCCAGTGGAAATGAAGGCATATTTGGTGCAATAACTCTAGCCACGTGCACATACTTTTCTACTGCTTGAAATTCTTAAATTTTAGCCAAAACACCTCAAAGAAAAAGACTCAATCTTACTAAAAGTGACCATAATGGCTACATATGTCAGTATGAACTACACTGAATTCAGTGATGGATAATCAAAACAAAGTTGAAAAATTGTCTCCCATGATAATTTTCTAATCAGAAGTGTTGTGCTTGCACAATTGAAAAATTCTGTGAGAAACATTCACATTAACAGGAGGAAAAAAAAAATTATTTCCCTAGATACAGTGTTTCTGTTACTATCCCTCCTTATTAAAACAACAGACATCTTCCAGAGGAGAGGAGAAACAGGAAGAAGGGGCAGAGCAATATGGTAGAAACAAGTTCCCTGGGTTTCCAGTGCCCCTTATCTTTCTGCTTCCTTACCTCTCCCCTCTCTCACACTTTGCAAAATTCAAAATGGGACAGGGGCTTCAAGAAAGCCAGAAAAGACGTAAAAAACATGTTCTTTCATTTGCTTTCCTAAAAACTGGATTCTCCAAGAAACTCCCAGCCAAATCCACACATACACAAGTACACATGTAAAGGTAAGGTGCTTTTTTTTCCCCCTAACTTTTCATTCTGATTAATGTAAGCTATTTTAAAACCTTTACTATTTTTCCATAGGAAAAGATGTCTAATTCCCAGCCAGCTCAAGGTAGAAAGCTGCCAGTTCTTCTGAAGTTGAACGCCAGATTTGGGAAATGCAGGCAGTGTGTGAAATTCATCCCAGTGCTGAAGGCATTTCAGAGGACTGTTCAGCATCTCCTGCTCTGTAAAACAGTGGAAGACCCACAGCACCACAGCTCCCTGAATCCCCTTTGCTCCCCAGCTCATCAGCAGCTGGCATCAGACTGTGCATCACAGAGCAAACAAGCAGGGTGGGAGCGAGGAGCTGGCCAAGGAAGAGCTGGTAGGATCTGATAGCCATAAAATGAAACAATTAACTCACTGAGTAAAGTTAGCTTGTGTATCAGTGCATCCCAGTGGGTCCAGATGCATAATACAGAGCCACCAAACTCCATACATATCTAAAAGAGCTCTGTGTCTTGCACAAAACTTGCCTATCTGTAATTGTACTTGGAATACTTCGTCGCTGACACACAAATAAAAGATAGGTATGAGACAGGTACGATGCGGCACATTCTTCTTTATAATTACTTGGAAATCAAAACTTTGGGCTACAACTAAGCTGTCCTCTAAACACATCCAAGTGTTGGATTAGTTGGTAAAATGAGAATCACACTTTCAATAACTATGGAGCATGTGTGAACAAGCAGATACATTCCCGTGGCTTTGAGTGATGGAGGTTTTACCACTTCCTTTTACTCTGTAATTTCATATTTTAAACATGAGAAAAATAAACCTTAAATACAAAGCATTTGCTTTTAAGCAAATCCTGCCTTATTTTAATGGCTTATGGTAAGCATTATCGCATAACATACTGCCATTTATGGTGGGAGGCTGAGAACAACTTCCCCTACAACTCCGGTAAACACACAGGTTATCCGTGATTATTTTGCTATTTAATATCACTTATGCTACTGACCAACTGCTCAATGGCAGAAATAATGAGTTTCAAGAATCAGACACAGTTTGCTGCCATTAAGCTACTTGTAAATCTTTGTGGTATTACGTGGAATGAAAAAGACCATAGAAATGTAAAATGTCATTATTTATCACAAGTTTGGTGTCTTACATGCATTACATTACTACTGTTATTCACAGGAATACACTTGTCTTCATAAGATCTAAAGGACCAGTTCTTTGCTTGGTTATTCCAATTACACACCCTCCACTGAAAAGCAACTGAAAAGCAACCTTCACTGAAAACAACTAAGTTACAGCAAAGTACCAATGAAGTTTCAAAAAGAAAACATGTTGAGATTGGGAATTTGAGACCCTCAAGCAAACTGTAAATCTACTCCTGCATAGTATATATTAGCCTAACTCCACTGTGGTTTAGTGTAGACAACTTACACCAGCTGCTAATCTGCTCCTTGAAAATTAAGGACAGAAACCTGAACATATTCTGCAAATCTTGGCATTGTCAGCTGAACATGTACACATGCCTGATTCTTTTCTCTTGTCCAGTAGAGGATGCAGCTTGTTAAGACTTTTTCCAGCAAAATATATATGTTTAATTTACGTGATTAATTTTTGTGTTAATGAAGGTTGAAGGCCTGAGAAGGCTGAATGCATCTATTTATCCAGAGGCCAGATAAAAATTGCTGCTCAACTAGCCAGCCCGGCCCTAATATGGAAAGCCCCAGCCTTATTCGGGGTGAGAGGACAATTAAATTTTTATGCTCATTTAATCCTGTGCCCTTTCAGAGCAAAGACTGACAATTGTGCCCAATTTTTTGAAATGTTTGCTATTACATAGCCTTGACGAACCCACCAAACTCAATTTGTGCAGGGCCTGTTGACAAAAATCCAACTGCAAGAATATTCTGAAGCTCTCGGGTTAAATCCTGGATTTAGAGGTTACAGGAAAATAAAAGACCAGCACTCTAAACTAGCACTTTATTAGTTCCTACCTGCAGCAACTAAATTCATATTACTGTGTACATCTAGTCAACAAATTGCTTCTATATGAAAGGAAATGCTTTAAAAAGCCTTTCTGCTTCTGAAGAGCTATCTGTAAGGCTGGTAATGTTTAGCTTTGATAATCAGAAAAATTGATTCTTTCAACAAGTTAAAGTAATTCTAACTTTTTTCCCTTTTCACGCTCCAGACTGTCACCTGGTCACTTCCTCTGTAAGAGATTCATTTAGGGGAGTTTTATGGTATTATTATCTGTGCTTTTGTGGTTTAGTGCAGAGTCAGTTTATCTTATTACTGTTACGTTCTTCAAGAGAGATTCATTTAAGTGTGACCTAGCCTATTATTCTATGTGCTTCTTCCATCTCTATTGGGCATTTAAGAGTTGTAGAACTCTCTAATTTATTTAAGCAGGGCACTTTAAAACAGTATCTCAGTAATTTTCATAGAGTTTAAGGAGCCCTTCTATGTTTTCAAAATGCTTGAAGTTTTTCTGCTTTCCTAAGGACTGCAAATATTTGAACAAGAAAAATGCTTAAGAAAGTCCAAGACAGACACAGAGGTAGTGAGAGGCACAGTGAGACAAATGAGTGCAAGTGGGGTTTTTTTCTACACAGAAAAGTCTACCAAGAAAACCACACCAACATTTTGGTCAGAAAAGTGAGAACTGGTCATTCCCCAAAAATGCTAGTTTTTAATCTATTTCTCTTAAATCTAGTATTTTAAAATTGCCCTCACATATTCTTTGTAATAAGTCAGAAGAAATAAATTAGCACAAGGAAATACTTGCAAGTAACTTTTACAAACACTGCAAGTAACTTTTACAAACACTGCAACAAATCTTTTTTCTATGAAATACCACTAGGGATGTTATAAGCTAGGATGACAACTCAGAAGAGGCAGAAGTCACAGTTCTGTACAGGGAATACCAGAAAAATAAGACATGTGAGTCTGATCTAAAGTATGCTAATGTCAGGAAGAGATTTACACTAACCAGGCTTAGTGTGAACACTGTGATTCTGAAGTTCTTTCTTATGCAAACCTCTTCTTCCATAGCTTTCTACATAGGAAAACATGGGGATTTGACAACCAAACCTAGAAAGATATTTAATCAAGATAAAAAATGAAATGAGCAAATACACACCAGATTCTTAAAGTAAATAAATAGGTAAATGAATAGCATTAAGAGAAAAGCCTATGAAGAACAAGTGACACAGCCTGGGGGAGTGAACCAGGAAAGCCAGATAAGAAACAGTGCCCTCCCACTGGCAGGGGAGGGAAAGTAAGTCCATGTTACACGAGGCAGTACAGATGAAGTTCAGTCCATGTCCTTACACTCTTCAGGAACAGTTAGCGCAGCTGGAGTGCCAGGCCAGCTTCCACTGTGCATAGCTTTAATATCTACGTTTGATACTGCTGTATGTCGTACAGCTTGCCCTTGAGCTGATAGAGTACTCCTGACTGGTTGTTGTGCACCTCTCAGTGAGGACACTAAGAACTGCCTGTGCAAACTAAGGACAGGGCCCTAAGTTATTTAGGGTAACAAACCTTTCTTTCCTTTCCCATATTGCCAGGAATGTGCTTAGCCAGCGGGCATGTGTCAACTTTCAAATTATTTTTTTGCAGGATTTGGCTTGGCTTTTTTCTCAGCTTCTTGTAATTTACTATACATGATGAAGACAAACAAATACATAGTTTGATTTTACTTTTGGAGAGGGAGTCTTAAGAGTGACAGCTCCCAGGACACCAAACACACCAGCTGTTCTTTTATTTTCCAGTTCTTCACAGTAATGACAGTCTCATCTCTTGTTGCCAAGCCTCTCTGGAAAACATTTTAAAAATAGATGTAGCACACATGAAAACATGCCAGAACAGCCTTCTTCTCAACAAAGATTCTCCAAGAACAGAAGATGCAAGGGCTGGTGTGTAGCTGGGCTTCATTCTTGCAAACCAGAAAACTTACTAAAAATTACAGTGTTTGGCAATCCAATAAAAAATTATTACCCCCTTTTCCCCCAACTCATAACTTCTGATTAATCCCCTGAAGTCAAAACTAAACACATCTGAATTTAGTCTAATGATACCGGTTTTAGCCAGTGAAGATTATTGATTATTAACCATGATCAGAGTAGCCAACCACAAGAGCAATTCAAGAACATTAAACATGTCAGCATGTGAAGCATTAGACTCATCTCTGAGTTTACAGGTCAAAACATCATGCACAATGTTTTGACTAAAACAGAAATTATTGGTCCCAAATCAGATCCTTTGAAAGCATTTATAAGGGATAGTAAACTAGGTGAACTCTTGATCTCTTCTTTGAAAGCCATTTTTCTGAACACCTGTGAGTGAAAGACTTTGGAACATAGATTTTAGCGTTCTCCTTTCCAGCCAGTTCCAGGGAATTCATCCACAGTAGACAATCTATTATACTCACAGATTAAATCTTCAAATGCTTAAAAGTGCTTTTTGGACAAACTTCACCTACTCAGGGTTTTTGAGTTCTTTCCTCAAAAACAAACCCCTTCAGATCCTGGCCATCTCCTGAGGCATTGCTTCAAATTTTCTTAAATATTTTGCCATCCTCATGGGTAGTTTTCTGTTCCTTCAGAACAGAACAAACCAGGCAAGCTCTCTGCAGCTCTGTTGAAGACAGCATTGTTTCTACCCACTGATAATTCAACGAACGGACACTTCCACTCGTCATTTAACAAGTTTAAATTTGTCTCCCTTACCTAGTATTATCTCTTTGTAGGTATTCCAAACCCCATATATAACTAGCAAATGTTTTTCCCTACGGTCTTCTGTATTTTCTAAAATTTCTTCTTATTTTACTTCTCTGCCTACAGTTGACAGAATCACTAACACCTATAAATAGTAAAAGGAAAGAGACGGTTGCTCTGTTTGCTAGTTTGTACCATTGTGAATTGATGTGAGAACGTAAAGCCTTAAAGCTTTCTTGGCAGGTAAATGAAGGAGGATGCAATCTTAGGAATTTTCAATTGCACTGGAAAAGTGATGGCTTGGCCTAGGTATAACACTGTGGTTGGTCTCAGAAGACATGAATGGGTTAAGTTTATAAAGCACTTCATTTTCCAGCCACAGCTATGGTACCTTGGGTAATTACTGCAGCTTAAGCTAGACCACACCTTAGGTAAACCTGTAATGCTGGCGTTTTCTGCAAACATTTTCTTTATTGCAAGCTGTGGCTTGCCTCTCACATATATTTGCTCTCCATTTCCAACTTGGTTTTTCCTTAGCTAGTTTGTACTCAGTTGAACCAACAAATCAGAAGTTGTTGATTTAGTTCCATATCTCTTGAGTCTTTGTGTGACACCACCACACAAGTTATGTGGTAACTAGTGCTGTGGGAGCCTGATGATTCACTTTTTTGTGCTACATGGAAAAGACTGGGGATGAAAGAGGAGGAGGAAATAGTACCATAGAGGGACACTTTGTTTTTCTTAAAGGTGAGAGGCCAACTTGATTATAGCTAGTGCTAAGAAGGTGAATTTAGTTTTCTGGTGATAAATGAACATATTCCTAGCTCTCCAGTAAACATTTTCAGCATACTTCAGAAATGCTGGGGTTAATTTTTCATCAGACTTTGTGGAAAGAAAACATCTCTGGGTATAGGCAGGTGAGGGCTCTGCAAACAGCAGTAACTATGGAGAAGATTTTCAGTGACCAGTTTGCTTCCAGGTCTTTGTCATCACCCCTGCTAGGGCTGCCATCCCTGCAGACTAACCAGTGCTGCAGCGCTTCCACCCAGGGCAATCTTCAGACAAGCAGAGATCTGCTGAAAAATCCACCAACAAACACAACATGCTCTGGAGGAAATGTTTCAGGGATGATGCACAAAATCACCCCACGACTTCAGCCAGAGGGAGGAGCAGTTGCAGATGAAAAGCGCTTTCCTCACAGGGCCAGACCTGGAAAAGGATCTGTCTACAGCACGAGGTTTTCTACAGGCTGATGATAGATGCACTACACAATATTAATTGCAGCAACAATCACTAATCTGATAACTCTAGCTTTCTGAGTACATTCCAGCAAAGCAAAACAAGGTAATCCTCATGCTACCTGACATTTGCCCTCAGAAAAAAAAAAAAACACCTTTATGAGAGCCAGAAGCATATATCAGAAGCTAAGGAAAGAACAAGATTAAAGGATAAGATTTTTAAAAACACCTCATATTGGCCTAGTATTTCACTCAAAGAAAACAATCACTGACTTCAATTAGAACAGAATTTGACTGTTCTGACCACACTGGAACGTCACACCTTGGGCATAGATGACTCAAAAGAAATTTTTTTTTTTTTTTTGTAACAATCATATGACTTAATTTTAGTAAAGTTCACATTTGAAAACAAAATGAGTAGCTTAACCTAATCTGTCACTTTTAAAATTTCACACTGAATAAGTCTTCATCCAGTAAAGAAATAGATTTCTAAATAAAGAGAAAATAAGGTCACTATAGTTAAGACCTAAATATTCAAGGAGACAGAAGATTCATGACTCTTTAGTCTTTCAGCTTGAGTTTGGACACCTGGACCTAAGAAGCCATATAAGACTAATTTTCCAAAATTCTGAACTTTCGGGGGGGGGAAGGAAAGCAAAAACAAAAACCAAACTTTTTTGTTTGACCAACTACTTCTATGTCAATGTGTTAAAGGGAGAATACAGATCATACGTGTTTGTGGATAAGAGTGTGAACTCATGGAGACTTCATGCTTATGTTGCCCAAAATACACACATCTTCCTAGGTGATTTGTATGCAGTGACTTGGCATTTGATTTTAACATTTGCATTGTTTGACACATGGCATTAAGTGCAAGAACCATAACAAGAGGAATAAATAGCAAGCTTGATAGCAGGAATCAACTATATACCAGCACAGAATTAGTATATTAAATATTGTAAATACCTGGTGCAAATAAGATGTCAGTTAAACTGCAGATGTATATGACACTTTGTGGAACCATTATGATTCATCTTTGACCACCATATCTGCCTTCTGTTCACTCATTTATGTTCCTTAAGACATTAGTATGCCAAGTTCCTCAACATCTTCCCCAACAGAGCATTGCTAAAAACCAAAAAAGTACTGCTTTAGAAATGGTGGTAGTAGTGGGAGAGAAGGGTTCCTTTCAAGCATCACATTTTCTTCAAGAACTAAACTTGCCCATAGCACATTTCCTGACAACCCTTTAGAGAAATATCACTAAAGGGCAAGAAATTGGAATAATATGCTACCAGACCTGGCTTCTAGATCTGACAGATTGTCGGATTCTAAGATTTAAAGCTATTTTCACCTCTGCAATAGCTATTCTAAGCTGCTTACAGACGGTTTAAACAAACAAACCCTGAGACTTCCTCACTTAGGCTACAGCAAGCAAGGCACATGACTCTGCAGGTGGAGGAATTTGAAAAGCATACTAACATTTTTTTAAATGTTCTCAAACATTCTGAAGACATATGTCAACATGCAGAGAGCAATATAGGCTGTTACGTTACAAAAGGTTTTTCAGAACAGATTTAAGATGAAAATCATCACAAAGCCAGTTAGTGGCTCCTAACTAACACAGTACCTTAGAAGGTATTTGCAGTCATTTATTTCTAGGCATACAAGTCTGCATATTCTCAAAGCCACATTCATAAATGTGGAAAATACTGCATCACTGCATTCTTTGACTTATTTCCAGTTTAACTGGCCTTGCATAGTGCTTTGAATTAAGGCCAGTTGTCTTATTAAATGATCATAATTTCAGATTATCCATACAAAGGATAACTCTGAACTCCATCAGTTTCATGTATAACAGGTACACATGATGTTCTTCATTGAAAGAATTAACGTTTACATGGCCTAAATTTCACTGGACATAAAAACAGATAACCCAGAAACTTAGTGCTGATTATGTATCTCAGTAATATCACCTAAGTCCTGTTAAAGGTTTTCCTCTTATTGATTGCTAAGCAAAGCAGTTACTTCAATTTAAGTTACAAATAAGTTGAACTCATTAAGAAGTTCAAGATCTACTTTATGCTGACAGCCCAATGCCCCTGGAGAGTCCTCTGCAAACCTTTTATTTTCATCTCTTGCATAAGATACTAACTGGACAATAGATGACTGCAAAAACATACTTGGAAGTACTGGAAGCATGCTCCATTTCTATCTTCACTCCAGGTACCAAAGGTAAGCCATAAAGAAGTATTAATTGGACTAATACATCCTTGAATATAATTTTTCGTATATTTATTTACAGTCACACAGCAAAATGCATTCCTTTCCCATTGCAGATAGGTAGGTGTAAGGGAGGTATGCAAGTAACTAATCTGTTCTTTAGGTTAAAACAGCTTGAGATAGGTTCAGATTCTCTGTCCAACAACTAAACAACACCGTTTAAAGAGATTTCATAAGCAATAAGAGGCACAAGAAAGGAGTCTTTCTGGGGCTAAACTCAAATAGTTGTAATTCACTGATAGCAAGGGAAAGTAATTTTGTAGTAGAATGAATACAGCAACATGGGGTGCTAAATTGCATTTTGAGTTTCATCAGTGGCAATTGTAGCAAAGCTTGATCTTATTGATAAAATAATTCCTTTTACCAGCAACCTGAATTCCACCACACCATTAACTCATACTTACCCAGCTGTAGGTGTTTTCTGGATACATGCTATCCTAATACACAGAAACATCCAGAGATCTTATGGTTGTATTCAAACCAGTGATCAGAATGGAGCCAACTTCATTTACTGAATCTCAGAAACACCTAAATTAAAACCTAACACAGATTTTAACAGAACCTCATATATTTTCCTCCATCAGTTTTGTACCTTTCAGAACTAAAATGTACACAGGTAAATCTGCATGATGACCAAAGGCACGTATTTGTTACTGTGAAACTTTAACATGCACTGAAAGATTAACCTTCACTATGTTATGCAAAAATATGGTATCATAACTAGGCAGGTACAGACATGATCAACTTATTTAAAAAAAAAAAAAACAAAACCAAAAAAAAAAAAAAAACCCCACACAAACGACGAACAAATGAAAAGAAAACCAAACCAAAACAAACAAAAAAACTTTTGTTGGAGCAAGTCCAGAGAGTCCAGAGAAGACCACAAAGATGCTCAGGGTGCTGGAGCACCTCTCCTATGAAGACAAACTGAGAGAGCTTGGGTTTTTCAGCCTGGAGTAAAGCTCTGGGGCGACCTTAGAGCAGCCTTCCAGTACACCTAAAGGGACCTAAAAGAAATCTGGAAGGACTTTATACAAGGGCACGTAGTGATAGGATGAGGGGGAATGGCTTTATGCTGAAAGAGGATAAATTTAGAATAGATATGAGGAAGAAGTTCTTTACTGTGAACAGGTTGTCCAGTGAAGCTGTGGCTGCTCCATCCCTGGAAGTGTTCGAGGCCAGGTTGGATGGGGCTTTGGGCAACCTTGGTCTAGTGGCAGGGGCGTTGGAAGCAGGTGATCTTTACAGCCCCTTCCAACCCAAGCCATTCTATGATTCTACAAAACCACACTTAAACCTGACATTTTCCTACCTTATATCACCTAGCATAGGTTTGTTTTCTTAAAGTTCATAAAGACTATTAAAGGAAGTGAATTAATACCTTTAAATGTCCACTAGCTCTATCTACTTATGCCCTCACTAATGTATGTGGGTTTATTCCTACAGTACAAACTAACTCCACCCAGCCCAAAAGCATTGGGAAGAACAACTGGAAGTTATCAATTTTTTTTATATACAGTTACAGCAGTCTCACAACAGAAAGCATGCACAGCAATCTGGCTGTATATTTATACCCAAGTACAGACTTCAGCGTTTAATGTTCTCAGCTGTCAAAATGTTTCACAGTACAGTAGAGCACCACTTCGATTGTGGATGCCTGTTTTACAATAAACATATCTTCATCAGATTTAGACTCCTGCTAGTGGTTTACCACAAAGTTTACATGCTCCTGCAAAGCCAACAATTCGTTTTGTAGCAGGTATACCATGAAGAAACATTTTACAAAAAAATTGTCAAAAGCACTATTTTATCAAGAGGAAGCATATGCAGCAACATCACCTTTTCCTCCCTTGCTGGTGCCCATGCAATTCCACCTCAGTGCAGAAAAGCCACCTCTGAAAAATGAGTGGTGCATTCAGTAGCTCTTTCTCCAAAACCTGAGGAAAGCTAGGTATTGTGAGCTCTTGCTGAAATTTTAGTTGAGAAATTCTTTTTCCCTGGATCAGCAGTGCTAAATTTGAAGCCCAGACAGAAGGCACTGAGCAGCTCAAATTCAAAGACAAGTAAGGAACATCCAAGGATTCAAAGGACCCCATGGATCCAGTGCGATTTCCCAGGACTTTCTGCTGAAGAACTGAAGCTCTCCAAAAGACTCTACTCCAGTAATCAATCTGCTCTTTACTGAAAATAAAGCTTACAGGGAATAGCTGTTCACCTCCAAAGCCTCCCAGAACTTCAACTGAATAGACCAGCCCTTTGCAGGGAAGTGAAACAGGAAAAATCATCATGTTTAAGATCTCCATAAACATTCTGAATCTGCATTTTGGCCTTCAGCTGGATGCATTCTTTGGAAGCCTCCAAAATACACACCACTTATGCAGAGCCTGTAAGTGCTCCAACAAGAAACTGTGGGCACACATGTCTAAAACTGCTTGAGCTCCACATTTCTGTAATCCTCAGACAAAAATTCTTTGGTTAAAACTGTGCTAGTCGCTGTAAGGAACATCAGCTTTTTTCAATAGCATACAGCACACTGGACTCTGGTCACATTCACAATGCAGTCTGAGGGTATTAGCTTCATCAGTCTGCTCCTGCTGATGCCTTTGCATTCTCTGAGGCTGGAGATGCAGTCATTGTTGATGAATCAAGGAGCTTGCTTTGAATTTCCACATGCTAAAAGGAGGAAAATCAATCTCAAATTCAATGCTCTATCTCCCCCGCCTCCTTCCAAATGGAAAAAACTGCTCCCGAAGGTCACAACAGCACTACCCTCCAAATCTTACAAGAAAGACATTAGAGCAGAACATGATCCTGCACTCTGTCATTACTGGGAGATATTGGAAAGAGGACAAAGGAACATGCACACATAAGTGGGGAGTGGGCTCTTGTATTGGCCACATTCAACTTGTTTGTTCAAGGAAAAAAAAAAGAAAGAAAGAGTGGAACAAGACATGCATGCCTGATGCTGTTAGTGCTTAATACACTGGAAAAATTGTTTAGGAACAGTTCATCCTTAAAATTACTCTGCAAAACCATCAGTCATTGAGATCTTATATTATCTGTTGCATATATGTTTCTTGTAGTCTACCATATTTAAATACACTTATTTTTCTTGTGGTTTTAGCTTGACTTCCATGCTTTTGATCTGGATGACTCAGTGAAGTTTTCCTTCCTTTATTGGCACTGCTGAGCCAGTGATATTGCATATATCTAACGTTACTGTTATCTTTAGAGTATCAACTGTGTGCAAGACCTTTTCATGAGGAACAGAGGCAGTCTGCCTGTGAGGGCAGCTTATGGCCCAATCCTGTTCACCAATAAGTATCCTAGCTACTTCACATCTCAATTCTCAAACAGCACTGGACTGAAGAGGGCAGCAGCATTAGAAAGCAGTTTGCCCAATGAGAGCACGCCACAAATACTTTGCTAGATACGCCATGGGCACTGAATGAATTAATACATTATGTATTCTTTCAGCTGTAAAGGTAGAAAAAAATTGCGTTCTAATTAGTAAATGCATCACATGTCTTTCAGCTGGATGGCTGCACTGGGGAATACCCCAATTCCTCCATTCATTCTCCATTATTTTTTTGTTTGGTTGGTTTTTTGAGGACCAGAAATCAAATTTTCAAAATCAGTTTTTAAAAACTTCATTAATTTCTACTTTCTTTATGCTCTGTGATGATTCCAGAATAATAGTAGTACATGAGGAAAAAAACCAAAAAATCTGGTCTTGACATTGTTTTAAATAACCCAGCCTTCTGTACCAAGGAACATTAGCCTGCAGTAGAGTTGGATCATTAGCTCCAGTTTAGTATAGGCACCTGCAGTCCAATGCCATCACAGCGGCAACATCATATATTTCTCACTTTGAGAGTAACAAATCTTCTAATTTCCAGTCTACATTTATTCACAGGCAGTGTTTCAAAAAGAAATGCGATAAAGTATTGTACTGTGACTTACACCTTTTGTGTAACTTAGATTATAGAAAAAATGAAATATGTCATAAATGTCATCTGGATTTATTTTGGTGTGCTGCTGAACTATGTTCAATGCTTGACTCATCTAATTTTAAAGTTTGAAGCATCTGTTAATTCATGTCTAGATTGCAGCTGAACAGGAGCCGAAGTTCATTCTGCTTTGGCGTTCTGCAAAATTTAAATCAAGCAAAATGCTCAACATTTTTCTATTATTATTATTCTGTAAGCAACTTAGAACCAGAGCTGAGAAATCTGTATCAGCACATGTGGGCTTGTGTATAAAATGCCAGGAAGCTCAGAAAGCTCTAGGCTGACAATGGCCAAACTTCATCTGTGTAAGGTAGATTCAGCTCCAAGATGCTTCTTCCTACTTTGCAAATCTGAGCCCTCTCAAACAGGAGATGCCTACAGTGCTAGGGAAACTGCACAGGGACTTCTGTTGCAAGGAGTAAAGAAGAAATTACATAGTTTTTAGCGAAGCCAATATACAGCTTCCAAATGGCTTCAAACAGAGGAAACCCTTACTGCAAGGAATGGGAGGGAACTACTTTAAGGCAGGAATATCCTTGTTGCCAGAGTCACAGCCACTGCAGGTTTTGCAGCTGCTCTGAACTAACCTGTATTCAAATTGGCACAATGTACCATCTTGAAAGCTCTTTTCAGTAGCCTAAGCGCCAAGGCCTGGTGCAGTTTGGAGGTTGTATGTGCTGGAGTTGGCTAGGTTTGCATCAAGAAAGAGAGCAACCACCTTCGCAGCCACCATATAAAATGCATTCAATACAATTGCTGAGGTAATGTGACTGTCAGGGGTTATACCAGCTCTAGCAGATGAAAAACTCCAGAAAAATACATATTTGTCTTGGGTATATCACAGTATCTTGCAATACACGTGCTAGGACTACAAGTTGAAAGATGATTCATTTAAAGCAATACTGGCATAGTGGTGTCCCACTTCAAGAACATGCACATAAGCATACATCATAATAAACTGGATAAAAAAGGGAAGGCTACAATAGTATAGCGTTTTGACTTTCCCCAATTGAAAAAAATATGCAGTAAACTAGGTGCAGATAAAGTTCTGCAGGGCAGGAGAAGCATTAGGAAACATCAATGAATACAGAAGAACACATTGCAGAGTGGCAAATTACTCCTGTAGTACTGTAACAAGCAAAACTCATCAAAAGTCTTTTCATCAATTTCTGAATTTACAATTTCACAATACCCAAGTTTTATCATGCATTGAGACTGATATCTCAGAAATTTAAATCAAAACATGTCTCTGGGTCCCAGGTACGTCTCAGTTTTGATGAGTGTGCTCAACTTCTGATGTAAACTATCTTATTTTCCTTGTGAACCAAGACAAATTTGCTCAATAAATTCCAAAATATGCTCTTCAGTCTCCTATCTAAAGTGCATCTTGAAGACACTGATTGTCAGAAGAGTCCTCCTAGTCCTTACCTGTCTTTGAAAGCCTTAAGAGAAGATACCTGAAATTATGCGTCTCTTTCATTCTTTATACTATCATTTACTGTCATGTTTATGAAAGTGAGATTGTCACAGGACTCAAGCATCTGTCTGCTCTCACCAGTGTCAGAGGTAAAACCTTCAGGAGCAGTTATGTGATCACTAAGCATGTTCAGAAATGATTTGTGCAATATATAGCATAATGAAACCTCAGCTTGGCCAGGCAGAGCAGTAGTACTACAGTGTGAACAATAAATTTACAGCTATATGGGCTCCAGTCATAATCTCAAGTGAATTTAAATATTCCTGGGATTAGTGCCTTTTCTGAGAAACAATTCTTCTCTATTGCCAGACACTGAACTTGTACCAGGTCATCTACATGACAACTTCAAGGGTAGCCCTTCTCCCCAGAGAACTGTGTTCCCTTGTCATACCGCAATTAAGCTACATCAGAATTTACGGTCATAACCCCAAATGATGTATCCTTTCAGTCAAGCTACATGGAGTAGATGTATGTGAGGATGGTGCAAAGGATGTAATGCCATGCTTTCTCAGAATTGCATCTGCCTTAACTCAGGAACATAAAACTTAACAAACCCGCACGAAAGAGAAAATTCCCTGAAAATACAGGAAAGAAGCTATCAGCTGTGTCTGAAACCCTACTTCTCCTTGCCCCTCATATTCCTCAAACAAGATAAGAAACTTCACTGTGTAAGGAAAGCAATTTTTCCCATGAGCTGTCCTACAATTTCTTGGCAGTTAATTATCTTGTCTTTCTCTGTCTGTGCATGTGGGCTCAGAACTGTACCCAAAGCCAGCACAGAGAAGCTTTTTTCTACACTCCCAGGTACAGGACTCTTGTCATTTGTTACCCTTTAAATTATCTACAATTACTTTGTTTAGCAGGCTAATATGGGAACTCTGTTTAATCTGACAGAAAGAACAATTTAACTGAGTTGTGCTTTGTATCGCACGTTAACAATCAGCACGTTAATAAGTCTAGAAGATTGATATCAGTTTGAAAGGCAAAACCTACACAAAACAATTAATTAAGGAAGTTAAAACAAATGAACTGCTCAGGATGGAATCAAATCCATGAGACGAGATGGTAAAAGCCCAGAAGGAAATACTCTAATTGAAAACGGCAGTAGAAGGCACACAGTACAGTTAAACATTATCTTATCAGAAAATTAGCAAAATGTAATATTTTTTTTATTGGATTTTTACAGATGTTATTTTTAACCACATCAAGAAAAACCACCTCATGGCTATTGGCACAAATTGTCATAATTACTATAATTTGAAGTCTAAGCTGTGGAGTGACTGCTCAGATAACTATCTCATCCTCCTTATGCTGTATTAGGAAAGCAGATGGGAGACATATCTTCTCATATTTTTTTTGTACCAGGTTTGGACTTCATTTGTGTCTATTATTGATTCTCATTCTTGAGAATACTAAAGAATAAATTCTTTTCCCCTACCTGAAACACTGGAGAAAATCGGGAGGTTAACATTAAGAGAGGTAAAGTCAACTTTAATTAACATACCAATTACATCCCATTTGCAAGCAAATTGTTTTATTTCCTTCCAATATGCTCCTCAGTGGAGTTGGTTTTTTTATATATATATGTGTGTGTGTATATATATACACACACACATACATACACACATAGTCATTGACTTTGGAAAGAAAAAAAAAAAAATCAAGCCCTATGCTCCCAAATAGAGAACTAGAAGAAAAATAGTTAGCATTGTAGCCCATGTCTCAAGAACCACATGCTGTGAGGTTAGTAACACTTTCTAGCCTTACAGATTGGTGTGAAAGTGCTTTACAGTTTGTGGATTGCACAGTAGTGGGAAATTAGCTATTTTGATTGAACCTCCCAATACCCCAAATCTCTAAACACATACACCTGTTAAAGATTGTTTCCTTCTTTAAAAGGAATATCTGGGGAATAAAAAATGAGGAAAAGCAACCTGTAACTGAAAAGAAAAGAAAATGACAGATAAGAAAAGACATGGAAAAGACAAGAAAGAAAGGGGAAAAAACAACCACACAGGAAAATTATTTATTATGCAACATAACTGTACAACATTTTGATAATATGCAGCCAAAACATACTTTGGACTGTGGTTCCACTAGCTCCCATGAAAGCTAAGCAAGGTTAGAAGTTACCAGAATCTGGATGAAGGACTTTGCAAGGAAAATCTTAAGTACTTTTAAAAATGGTGCTAGTAAATCAGTAAATGACCTTCTTCCTGTTAAGTCAGGAACTGGGCAAGTTCTCCCCAACAGTGTTGTAGTGCCATTCTTATAAACAAATAAAAAAAACCGCAAGTCCTAGAACTTACATACTTGGTAACCTCTACAAGATCCTATAGTACCCTCCTTTCTGGCCTAGAGTTCTTCATCTAAGAATCAAAAACAGGCATCAAGGTGAGTGGCATTCTGTTATACCTACAAGGTAACATGCCGGAAGAGGAGTTGTTAGTTGGGGGTCATGAAGAAAAAGGCTGCACTGAAACTGCTACAAGTCAACATCATCGTCCCCTGCAGCCAGCACAAGTTTCACCATGCATAATTTCATTAATCTGTAATTTCAGCTACATACATCACTCCTGTTTCCCTTCTGTCCTAAATTTTTGGTCAAGGCATGATAGTGTAGGAACTCCTCCTGTCCATTCTTTGGTTTTGAATTATTGTTACTCCTATTTTTACCACTGATGTCACCAACTTTTCCAAAACAGTGTGGAAGAGCAGAAGTATGTCTTCTAACATAAAAAAAAGAAAGAAGCTAGAGACCACAAAAATGCTGTAACTGCAAATCATTCAGGGACTGCAGTACAACCAAAAGATATGCTACTTGGAAGCATAGCTAAGAAGCAATCAAAAACATGAGAGCAGGAAAATACCGTTTAGAAAGCTGAAAGAACATAAAAATAGAAGATGACTAGAATCTCCCTTTATTTAAAGCTTGGTTCCATTGCCTGAAGCCAGGCCACAGCATGTAGTCTGAGATGCCTTGTGCTATCTCCAGCCAGGCCTCTACCCACTCCAGAAAGACAAAAAGTCTCTGGAATGTCCTGCATGAGACCTGCTGGCCGTTCCGTAGAGCCTCTCGGCAGCACTTGCTCTTCACAGAAAAATCAGCAAGTAGATAAGCATTGTCACTACTTTCTTTATGACTCTTAGTCATAGAGAGAATAAATAATATCCTAGACCTCCCTGTAGATATAAGTGAATCCCAGCAAATGGAATACTTTGATTATTCATGAAGCTTAAAGTATGACTAAACAAAAATACAAAATTGTAAATCACAAGGGACACACCCGTCCTGATTCCTATCACTCTGTTCTAACACAAGCGAAAGCATCCAGAAGATGAAACCAGGAATGCAATACATTGCCCATGACAACTACCCAGGTGTAATTCTGTAACTTTACCATACTGTGAAAGCTGTATGGGTCATATGTTCAGTAGATCTAATATCCAGGAGCTATTGCCAACATCCCACAGGTGCTCACAGGAGTAGAATATGTGAAATGAAAGCAATTATGTGGGTGGGTACACATACAAAACAGTGTTCCTAAGTCCTGGATGAATTCATTCCATACATCTGCAGCCATTTCGCATTGAAGAATTAGATAAACAGGGGGGAAAAAAAGAGAGGGGGAAAAAAAAAAAAGAAAATGGAAAAAACACACACACACTAAATTCTTTTATATACCTGAGCATTAATGTTACTCCTTGGCTAGCTCTGTGCTCAAACACTTCACCTATCCCAAAAACCTACTCCACCAGACCACTCTAGAAACCATCACTGATAGGTCCAAGTCAGGCATCCTGGGGTCAGTACACAAGTTTCTATTGCCTTCAACACCATCTTCCGTGCAGACTGTACTTCTAGACTGGAGAGAGGAAGCTGCAAGTAGGAGCAAAGGGAGAGCCCTGCCACTGCCCCACACCCCTTCCAGTTTAATTGACAGGAGGGATTTCCTTGGGGATTTTAACTTGAAAACCAAACAATAAGCTACAATCCAGCCATTGTTCTGGTCACTTTACTCACATGTTACAGGCCTTTATTTTATTCTGTGTCTGGTTTTGTCTTCTCAGTTTACACTTGCAAAGGTAGGGACATGAGTATGCATCTCCTATGTTTCTGGAGTGTTTCCACAATGCAAAGTAGAGGTTATACTACAAGTGGACTAAGTGTGACAAAGTGACATTATACAATGCCAGCAAGGAGAGGAATAAAAATTGAAGCAGGATCTTTTGGGTCACAGCAAACACAAACTATAGAGTCAGTTTGACTTTGTGTGTAGAGAAGAAGGGGAAGAACAGAATTCATACCTCCCCTCTGTAAAATACACACTTAGAGATAAATAAATATCAAGCAAACACAGGTGATTGTTGGATTAAAGTAGCTCACATCTGATGGATCGGGAATGCAAAATACAATCTCCTCTTAAGTGCAGAAAAATTGGTGCCGAGAAATTGGATTAACCTCTTTTGCCAAGGAATATTTTAATCTTCTCTGTACCTCTCCAATTTCTTGTTAGTTTTTTAAGGTGTGCTTTGCTTAGTGTAAGTGCCCTTCCCTGCTTGCAAATAAAGGGCTATATCCTGAATGATAGAATTTGGACCTTAAGCTGCAACATATTATTTCTACACTAAATTGTCTCTGCTATAAGAAAGCTTAACCTTCAGTGATTTTAGTAAAACATTAGACTTACTTGCTGTTAATATTAAAGACCATGAAATAAATTTTATGGATATATTAGATGCTCTTGTGACATCAGAAACTAGATGTATTAGTATTTTTTTCTGAATCTGAGCATCTGGAATCTTGTGATTACAAAGTTTAATACACAAATTAAAAATATAAACTTGTAACTTGCAAAATTTCAGAAAAGTCCTGAAGATAAAGCCTAAGTGGAACTTAAAAGCTCATAAAGCAAAGCAGTATTTACTCAGCAGATTGAAAGCATTTAATTCATATGGGATACATCACCTCTACATTTTTCTACTGCCCTCTCTCTCCCCACTCCAGTAACCCCATATCTTATTCAGCAACACCTCCCTTTTCACCCTATTACAATTTCCCAAACCTTTCTCATGTCCCCTGTCTACCATAATCCTCTCTTCTGTACACCCAACTGCCCTCTAGCATTTCCCTCTGCATTTGACCTGCACAATTCTTTAGATCCCCAAAGCAGGCAATCTCTCAGTAGATCCATTCCCCTTTGCTCCCAAGACTGTCAAATGCACTTAGTACCCAGCAGAGCTCCAGTGCACCATGCAAAGCCCAGAACTCAATTATGCCTTCAGCTACCTAGTCTCCACAGATGCCAAGGAAGATAAAGTATAAAATGAGCTTCATTTTTGCTTCAAGCTTAAAATTCTTAAAGTGGGCAGGATTTTCCATTGACTTATGAAGTCCTTGAAAAACGACTTTCCCAAATAAGTGTTTATATAAATACATAAATATATCTATATAAACAAATTCCCAGCCATGCTCCAGAAGACCACTCTCACGGGCTGCCAAAAAAAAAAAAAAAAAAAAGCAAGAGCAACTGACTTTACAAGCCCTAAATAACTCAAGCCACCTGGGAGAAAGAAACCACAACATTTAACTTTTTCTTTCTTTCCCTTTTGCACCTCATTTAGCCCTTTCTGACTGTGCCTGCACCAGCCCAGGGTGCTCCACTATCCCCAGGATTAGCAGAGATCTCTGCCGATTGCTCACACCTGCAATTCAGACGAACCCCGTTCCGCTTTGTGCAATCAGCCATACCTCTGTAAGGCCATCAGCTCCCAAGCTGACAGGCAAACAGAGACCCACCTGATGGGTCAGACCAGACACCTGCAAAAGGGCTGGAGCAGGAAGGAGAGGGGAGAGGGAGGAAGGGAAGAGGTGGAATTACACAATTAAAAGACTGGATTGATGTTTTGAAGGGGAGGAGTATTACCCATAGATACATTACAAACACCTGACTGTGAAACTAGCACTCCTGTAAAACTCCCAATGAAGTTGTTTGCCTGTTTAATACCCAGTAAAGCAGGTCCCATTGGTGAAATCAATCTATTGGTTTCAAAACAAGAGGTTAGAACTCCTAACAGCCACTGCTTAGGGAATCTAAAATTAATTTACCACCAAATCTCTATTACCAAAGTGTATAGTACTATTTCACCAGTCTTTCTACTTTTTCATAGACGCACCCTGAATACATTAAGACAACTGATGTTCCTTTGTTTCAATTATATCTGTGAAATGAGAACATGAAACACTGTGCTTATACTATGGCTGGATTACGCCTCTGCCAGAAAACTGCCTATTACTGAGCATGGAGAGCACCCTAATATATCCATAACTAAACATGATCAGTATGGTGTATTTATGCTTCAGTGATTACTATTAACAAAAGAGCACACAAAACCCAAATTCTACATGATTATTGCTGTCTCTAGCTATATACATATGTAACAGCGTTCTTGAGAGAGTATTCACAACTCTTAAAACAAGTGCCTCTGCATAGGGCCCATCACCGATTCATCATTCGAGAAGAAAGAACAAAACCACGTAAAACACACATGCAAGACAATGTCTGTCAGAAGCAGCTGTTCACTCTGCATATTTTCTGTCTTAAAATTCATTTCAGATTAATTTGCTGTAAGAAGGGGGTCTGATCCCATTATTATTTTAAATCTTGTTCTGGAAAATTACAAAGCCCAGACCTCAGCTGATATTATTTAGTTCTGGGCCATCCACTCATCAAAGCTAAGGATATGACTTCAAACCAGTTTTAGCTCTAACTTATCAACTGCTGTTTAAAAGCAGCTCTTACAGAGGGGATGGCAGTAACCTGTGCCTCTTCCAGCATCATTTAGCCTGAGATCAACTTTTCTCTAATGTCACTCCTTGTTTCTAACTACTGCAGTGAGTGTAGAAACCTAATTTTGATACAAGGAAGAGAAGGTATCATCCCCTTGCTTTCTAAAGGGGCACACCACAATGAACAGTGACCTTGAGCTACTCTGAGGTATATCATGGGCATATTCCTTTGTGGAGCTCTGAACTCCATGCCTAAATAGCCTTATTCTGTGCCAAGCATGGTATTTACCCTTGTAGCAATATCAGGAGGGCCAAAGCACCTGAAATCTTTCCTAGAACCAACTGAACATTTATCTACCAGAAAGACAGGGTTTGTAGATGTGAGGATACATATAGTGGGAATGAAGAGGCAACAGGCCAGGTCTATGTGTATTCAATTCCCACCAAGACCTCCCACACTTTGGGTAAGGTACCCATGTGAGGTACAACAGCAATAACTGAGGAGATAACTGAACACCATTGTTCCCCTGGACAGACTTCATCGCACAACTCTCACTAACACACCAAGGGCTCCTTTCCTCTTATCAGGAGCATCACACTGCCAGTGATGCTGGATTGGCACGGCTCCCATCCAAGTGCAGACTTGTTGGCACTTTGATGCCTTTGAGCAGGGAGAAAGCTCCTCCTGACTTTTCTTGTGCTTAGCAACTTTGCTTTCTATAACTGCTGAGGAGCAGAAATTTTCAGACTGTTTGGATGTAGCTGGTTCACAATTACATGTAAAAATCCCTGAATATCCAACAGCGTATTGATACTTGTCGCTGCAGCTAAAACTAATGTAAGAAACAATTAGCACCGTACCTCTTTGTAACAAAGTATTTTATCAGTCAGATACAATACAGAGCAAAATTATATGGCTATATCCAGAGATTGCACACTATGTCAAATCATGTCATGTTAACTACTAAGTTATGCTGAAATTGTTCAGCAATAAGCAAGAAAGAATTTGGTGACTCTCTGTGTGGTCTCTTGTGCTGGGTGCATATTTTCCAGCTGTTATCCCCCTGACCTGCATACCTGCCATGGACTCCTTCAAGCTTATCAATCAAACTAGAGAACAGAAAGCCTAGTCTGACATCTGACTTCAGCTAACAGGAAGCAAGCAGTAGTCCTCTGCTATCTAGTCCCTTTCTACTTATCCCCATGATGTAGGAAATGAACCAACACCTTGCAAAAGAATAATGAATGGAGCTAATACATCAAACAGGCTTGACAGGTTCTGTAAAAAGTTAAAGAAGAAGAAAAAGTGCCAACAAAAATTCCTTATTTACTCTTCAAGCAAGTCACTCCAATATAGTCAATATTCACTTACAAATGATTGTTATAGAATGTTTCTCTAGCTTGAGAACCAGGAATAAGTATTGAACTTCATGAAGTCTTTCATTAGAGGACAAGAGAAGATCAGATCAGCTGCTTGTGCCTTTGAAAGATCATTTCTACTGGGCACATAGCCTCCCTTGGCCAGCATTGACTTTTCAGTAGGGAGCATAATATTTTAAATGAAAAAAGGACCAAAAAGCAGTAGGTTTCCATGCTCTTCTGCCTAACAAGCATTAAGACCATTTGCATAAGTGGAAACTGACATAAAATGTTGTTAGGTAACTGGAAGAACAGGCAAAGGCATTGAGACCAGGCCCCTGGTAATTGCAATAACCATGTGTACGATATTTAATCCAAAACTCCTGCAGAAGCACCAGTCCACACAGCTTCATATGATCTCTCTCTGAAGATTGAGGAATTTCGCATGGTATTCAACTTTTAATCATTTGATTGAATTTTCCTTTATGAATTGCCAAACAGCTGTAAGCAGCTCCAGACAGCATTTTAGTCTATTTAGTGCTGCCAAATTTTAAAAGTGTTTTTTTCTGATCTATTGGCACTTTTAGGTTTTCCAAATCAATGGAATACAAAACATTATGAGTCTTTCATGATTCCCAGTCTTTGAAGTGACCTAAAGGTATTATAAACAAGACCAACATCACCTTCAATCAAGGATGTCCTGAGTAGTAACAATGGAAATCAAAGCAGCTAACTTTCTTTTAATCCAATAAGAAGTTAATGTTGAATTAGGAAGGGAATTCAGGACTGGGTATATGTTGGTTTTAAAACCATTATATCAAACTGTATCTGTATCTGTATCTCTCAAAAAAAAAAGAAAAAAAAAAAAAAATCCTGCACCATGCTTAGAGCTTTTATTTTTATTTAACCTATATCCTCTTTTAGTGCAGCTGCTTGCCATCATCTCTCTGAATCTGAGGAGAATACATTCATTATAGGAATGCTTTGTCCAATTTTAATAGAAATTTACAATAACCACCAGATATTTATAAAAAAAAAAAAAAAAAGGAAAAAGATTAAGTGGCTTAATTACACCACAACTATGCAACATGAGGTGCTTAAGCAGTGACAGCAAAGAGATTCCTTTTCTCAGAAAAGATCAGATATGAGAAAGCACTGAAGCATTAGCAGAGCCCACCTGTGTGTTAGATCACACTAATGTAAGTTTGGAGGGTTTATTTATTTATCTATTTTGCACAGAGTAGGGAATGGTAAGAATTTAAAGGATAGCTCTAGCCACCCTCTGATACCTTTCCAGTATAAAAATTCATTAGCATTCCACAAATAACAAACCTTTTAAGTCAAATTGAATGCACTGGTTGAGTTGGTCCTTCCGAGATTTCTGGCTCCTCTTCTTCTCATCCAGCACTTCAAAGGAATTCTATTAAAAGTCTCCATCTTGTAAAAATTCACCACACCCTAGGAATTCCCCTCTTGGAATACACTATTCAGGCATCTTACTTTTAGAGAAAACATTTCCAAAACAACCACAACTGGAACATGATTAATCAGAGAAGAGGAAGGGGTGTGTTGGTAATCGTACTTTATTCTACTCCCTAAGACACAAAAATTTACACAAAGCAATTTTTCCACAATCCAGAGAGAGAAGCCACCTAGAAGTCTGGTAACTCCTTTCTAGCCCAGCAAGACACAGCTCTAGGGTGAAGAAACACACAAGTAAAGAGACCAGAATTGGCTTCAAAACATTGTTGTGAAATGCAAGGCAAAGAGGGTACTTGTGCATTCAAAGGTCAGTGTTGAAGAAGTTTTGGGACAGTCTTCCAATAGGAACAGCAGAAGGCAAACCCCAAACTGACTGAAAGGTGGAATCGGATAGACTTACAAATGGGATTTATATCCAAATACTGATTGAGACTTCAACTACAGACTTGATGATCCAGTGAAATGCTAAAGCAAACAGTGCTGCTATTACAGTTTCTTCACACTGAAGGCATAAAGGAAGCCATTGCCATGTTTTGTCCCTGCAAATGAAACTCAAATAGGGATCTGGGGCAAATCAGTTCCAAATTTACCCCATATCTGGTGAATTACAGAGTTTAGGCCAAAATAAGGAAGGCAGCATCCTAAGCAGTTTTCCAAAGTAACTTTCTTATTTCATTTCCACACAGGTTAATACTCTTGAATCACTGTTAAGGAAGCACAAAAGGATAACAAATACATAAATGCTGCCTCTTTTCCTCTTTTTAAGCAGAGAGATTTGAGATTTTTTTTTTTTTTTTACTGAAGTTTTACAACTAGCAATAAGATACAGGTACATAATTTAAAAAAAAAAAAAAAAAAAAAAAAAAGGAGGGAGTAGTGGAGTAGTGCCAGCCTTTAATTCTTCTCTTATTGTGGTTTTACAGAACAAATAGACTGGAGAGATAAGGAATATGAAGTCACCAGAAGCAGGCTCTTTTTGTTCCCGCTCCTTTACACAAGTGTCTTATAGTCCACAGTTATAATATCAGTGTTCTGCAGTCATTTCAACTGGTATAAGTACTGAAGTGTGGGTTGAGCTGAGCAAGCTATGTCCTTGAGGCTCCCAGACACTGCAGTAGTCAACAATGCACCTAACAGAATTAGAAAGTACCAAAGCAACAGCAATTAATAAATAAGGACTCAGAGATTTTGAAGTAGGGATGGATATTAAGTATGGCTTTCTGTTTAGTGCAAGACATGAGTAGTACTCTTGTGCAAAGTAGTGTCTTCTGCAAACTGTAGTCCTTAACTAGGCAACACTACGTGGTATAAATACGGTATATTTCCCATGCAGGGCCAGAGATGACAGCATAGCAAAACTCCTATGTCAAGGCCATCTTTCCACATCATATTCAGATACACAGTCACCACTAAATTTTAGTGACCTATTAAGCCACTATAACAGAATGTAGGCTTTAATTTAGCAATTTCCACTCAAAGGTCTCAAAGTTTTTGCAGAAACAGGAATAAATTTAAATTAAATATTCCTTGGCAGGGGGAAGCAAGGTGTGGACACAACATTTAAGTGGAAAAAATTGAACCTGGGAGTTGAATTTACTTCTCTTTACAGCCACTACCATTAAATCTACTGGAGTACCCTTTCTTGTGAATAGACAAATAATGCATGTACGTGCTTATACATCAAAGTGAATGTAAGTGGGCCAGACATGGCTGGAACCTACTGAACGGGAGCTTAAATATTAGTGAATGAATAGGTTCACCACATAGTATACGAGCATTATTCAACAAATGCTGGTATGGACTGAGCAGTGAGGATAGTTGATGCTGTATGTGAAAGGATTTGGTAATCTCACTCCCAATTCCTACTCTGCTGTTATAATCAGAAGTGCCATACAATGAAATCTAAATTAACTTCTCACTGGCCTTTCCTCTCAAGCATTTTAGGAGACCATTGAGTATTAAAGACACCTGACGGCCTCAGGTCTGCTGATAAAAATAATTCTTAATAAAATGAGAAGAATTTGCAGTACCATTAGTTATGAAATGGCAAGCAGGTAATCAATGCTCTGCAGGAACACAGAGTGAAATCTGCTGCCTTCCAAATGCTGCATCTTCACATTCAGAGCAAAAAGAGCCCCATCCAGCTCAATCCTGAAGCTATTCAGATATGGATCCCCTGCCCCCTCCCACCCCCCCAGTCCCTGGATTCATAAAAGGGAAAAGGCAAGGTAGT
>NW_009932743.1:36381-50051 GCF_000696875.1 Nestor notabilis
GGGAGTGCCCCTATCCAGTCTCTTCCTGACTAGAGATATGAAAAGAACAGAAAACTGCCTAGCACAACCACCTTCTCTTATGATTTTGGTTAAAGCCTTAGATTCCAGCTCAAAAGCTCAGCGCAAACTGCCATACATCTATGAAAGCATGTGACCAAGACACATACACAACAACTAAGGATATCCTCTGCCAGGCCAGGTACCACACAGGTTTTGTAACATTCATCTCTGTGTGCCTATACCATGTTCATCATTGTGATATCTGAACATCTGTACTTACTGAAATCCTGCCTATTCATCAATCAAGGGTGTATTCATCGCTATGACTGCATAACCATAGCGTACCTCAGGCCCTTGCATACAGCAGATACTCTGTTCGCTTGTGCTGTTTCACACAAACAACTCAAACCCCGACACCCCCCCCAAAAGAAACCCAAACCCCCCCCCCCCCCCCAAAAAAAAAAAAAAAAACAAAAAAAAAAAAAAAAAATCCTCCTTCTTTTGAAAAAAACAAATCAGAGAGCAAGATGCCAGTTTGTTGGTCACCTGCATCATAGCAAGGGCCTCAGTATTAGGCTTCAAGTCTGACGCACTGATTCACAGCATAAAGGTATGTGTAGAGCCGCCTCAGACTATTTCCTCGGATAAAAGGAAAAGGCTTCCATCTACAGTTCATTAAACATAATTTTACCTCTACCTCTTCCACATTAGAAATAAACAGCAGCTTGAATTATCATGTTTGTTTATTTTTAAAGGATCACATTTTTGTCATCATTGATAGATAAAACCTCCAAATTAAGAATGTCCCAGACAATTTTTTTAAGAATTCCCCAGACAATTTTTTTTTTAAATATGTTTGCCTCTGAGTAATTCTGCATCAGAGAGATAACACCCCACATGCACACACACCAGAAGGAGAGGGGGAAGACATCCTTTCTCTCCCAACACAAATGGCACACAGTGCTAAGGGTATTTCAGTAAAAAAAACCATTGTTTGCATTGCCCCTATTTGAGTTTAGACTCACTCTAACTTTCAATCACATCACCTGTACTTTTCCAAAACAGATTCAAAGGTCTAAAAGAGCAGCTAGAAAACAGAGAGGGACATTTATTTATTTAATTATTTATTTATTAAAAGGGCATTTTTTCCAGATTTCAACTAAACCTCATCCACTCTTGTCACTCTAGGCAGACAGTTGAAAGCAATATTAGAGGAGGTAATTGCATAGATCAGTCAACAGCCTTTGTCCCTTTGCCACTGAAACTTACAGTAAAATGGGCACAAGAAAACATTGTACTGGATTAAAGACAGGTCTTTTTCTCCAGTTGCTTGCTGCTTACCAGCTGTTGTGTACAATGGCAGGGACAGAAGTTCTAGTGGTATCTTTAGCGGAAATCTAGCCTGACACTGTCATCTTTTTTTTCATCCCTTCTCCCCAGGCTTGAAACAGATTGCTCTTTGTTTCTAAAGTAAAACTTTACTAAAAAGTGTTCTATCTTGTCATCTACCATTAATCATGTGTGCAGGGCACTTTACTAGCTATGAATTTTTAGGATTTTGAATTTACAAGAACACCATCACTAACTTCTCAGATTGACAAACATTTTTCTCAATCCTTTGATCTTATTTGGAGTAACTTAGGAAAAGACTCAGAGTAGCTGCTTAAACAAGCACAGTACAAGGAACAGACAAATTTTATTAACATTTGATTGTAAATCACAGGCAGCAGCCCACACACTGATAAAAACAGGTACTGCACTGTCAAAGAAAAACTGTACTTGTTATGAGTATGTCAGAACAGTTGCAAGAAAGCTCCAAGTGTACCACGTGACAGAATTACAGCTGCCAAAGTACAGTGAGATTGAACACACATTGAAGGGCACTGAACAGAAATGCAACAATAGAATTAAAGAGTCAAAAATAGAAATTGTTTGGTGTCAGAACATACATCGTCAACTCCATCAGTCCTATCATTTTAATCATACAGTAGTTTAGTAGGACCATTACAAACAGCATAACAACATGAGCTCCATTGCAGCCTTTGCATCATATTAATACATTTTATGAGAAAAAATTCAAAGCCAGCTCATTTACAGGTGGTGTATGCTTAAATACCTTTTCCACCCAAAATTTACATATAAGATCATATTTCTGGAGAGTTCAAACAAATAAAATTCTGTAATCAATGAACATATTACAAGTTGCTGCTCACCTCAGAAACTATGGGCTTAACTTTTCAGGAGAAAAAACACTTATTCTGAAATAGTTATTCTACCTTTGTTAGACAATTCTGTTTATCTGCTTTTTAAGGAGAGAGTATTTTAAATTCCAAATGAAAACTGGTGAATAGGCTAGAAGAAAAATCCTTTTAAATCAAAAAACCTTCTGTTCCTTTTCTGTTTTTATATATATATATTGCATTCTCTTTGTCAAAGAAAATGGAATTAAAATACCACAGCACCTTGAAGAAATACAGTTTAAAAATGCCTAGATTTGAGGTTCATATTTTTACTGAAGCTTCTGAAGACACTAATCAAAGGCATGTAAGAAGTTATATGGCCCTTTTTTTAGTAAATAAATTGCTACCTGCACTGGATCAAGGCAGAACCTAAACTAAATATATAAAATATTTATTAATTTTGCAGACATTTTTAATATAAAGTTTCTGATCCACACTTTGTGGTTAGGTACTTCTTTGACGAACTAAACCAAAATCTTAGTTGCAAAGAACTGTAAAATTCTGAAACCACTTACAACAAAATTTGGGTATGAACTGCCACAGAGACATCAACTTTTTTTTTTCCTTTCACTCTCATTTTTATGTGAAACCAGTTTTCACTCTTTTAGACTTGAACGGATACCTAAACTCCAAATTTTTCTAAGCACAGTGGCTCCAAGTAAGCTTCCTGCTGGAAGGGGGAGAAATAGTGTATAAATGTGTGGCCACAACCCCAAAAAGTTTAAGCAAGGAAACCCCTTCCTGTCTATTTCCCCACCCATTCTCACTCCTGCCTCTGTACTACAGGTTGCTACCCTGTTTGCTGAGTTACACAACAACGTAGCGGGTGGAAATTTGATCTGGCTTCCCCACCAAAACCTGTATCACGTGCCTGTGAGTTACACACCTCCCCTTCCCAAAGCAACACCCCACTGGGGCCTCTGGGAAAGGACAAGAATTCCTGAGCATTCGCCTTTGTTTAGAGTGGAAACAAGTGATTAACTCTCTTACTGCTAATGGAAGTTAAGGGCAGTGGTTAAACTTGCCACTTTCATCAAGGTTTAGCACACCTGAGTACACCTCCTTTTACAGAAGAAAACAAGAAAACATGCAAATTTTAAAGCAGCAGCAGCCGGCTTTGATGTACAGCCTTCTTTGTAAGCTTAACTGCACTGAAGCCTGCGGAGAGGCAGGGCCGAATTCACGAAACAATGAAGGACCTTACTCATCTAGTTTTTATTTTAGGAGGTTCCCTGCAAAATTCAAGTCCTACAGGCCCACAGCACTGGCATATAAAAATATGTGTTTATCTGCCAGGATATGATTGAGTTGATATCCTCACATTAGCTTTAAAAACAGCCATTGGAAATATATAGCTGCATTAACTCCTCGAGAGACATCTTTATATTGCCACATAGTCCCACCATCAATTCAAGACAGGCCAATACTGGGATTACAGACAGACATAATCACTTACATCCCAAGGGATGAAGGTTTGATCTAGGAGAGGCTACACATGCCTTTCTTGAGTCCGTTTTTTGGCTGTTAGTAGTGGCCATGTCAGGGCACCCAAGAAGTGGCTTACATGCCTCACATGAAGTTGCAGTTAAGATTTGATATCTCAGACAAAGACATTGAATGTTAAGCCTGAAGCTTGTTCTGTTAACCGCTAAAGATACACAGTACAGGACAGGACACTATTCAACTGCGAGAAGAGCTGCTCTTGCTTCAGATACCACATCACTGCTTACAGACTGGGTGGACTAGCTCCACTACCCCAGCCTGAGAAGCAAAACAAAGAATAGGATTCCCAGAAGTCTGCAGATGCAAAAAGGCAGGTTACAGTTGCATGGCCAATTTGCATACCAAGTTACCACAACTGCACATGGTGAAGGCAAACAGTCTGTCAGCTGTGGATTTGCATATGTTATTAGCAGGGTTAAATAGAAAGATACATGTAAGTTTTACCCATAGGAGGTTTTGCATGTGTACACATACACGGTGCAGAAAATTTGGTCTTGAAAGTGTCCACATAAACTAAGAGCTCCAGGATACTGAGAGCCTGGGCAAAGGGCCAGAACCTCCCGAGTTGTAATCTCATCTTTGCAACTGAATCACTGTGGTTTTAGGCAAGTAATTAAATTTTCCACTGTCTTAGTTTTCTCCTTATGTTACATACAGCCCAGTATTTTCCCCTTTATGTATAAGAAGGGTAAATAAAACACGTGTATAAGAGCTAATACTTTACTGCCTGACCTTTGCATTTTAAAGCATCAAGAACAGTAATTTCATTACATTACTCAATTCTATTCTTCTCTCCGTCCACCAATATACAATGATAATTGCAGAGGATATTGTGAATTTATGAAGCCTATGGTATAGGCACTACACAAAAACAACTGAAATCCGTGATTTCAGTATCTTAAAGATCATGCTTCATACTGAAAATTAGTGTCTCAGGGCACAGTTTTGCTGTTACATTAGTTTGATACAGTAGAGATTCTGCTACCTCCGGTGGCAGCACATGTTTTATAAAAATCTAGTAACCACCAAGAAAGGGGTTGTAATCTACTACATACCCAGTGATCTGAATTACTTTATCATTTTACATCATTTTTCCTAAAACATGAATATCTGAATCAAATGAAGCAAGAGTTATAAGTGCTTTTATTATTAAAGATCCCAAATGACCTTAGAATAAGCTGTAAAACTACCATAAACAGAAGCACAGTTTTAGAGAGTGGAAGTCTCTGAGATACAATGTGCTTTCTTTGGCCCTTACAAAACAAAGTCCCATAGTTAAGCTTAACCCCTCTTGACCAACGTCAGTTAAAAGCAATCAGTGTAAAAAGGAGAAACAGACTTTCTACAGCAAGTAAAACACCTTAATTTATATCCTGTTCTACAGTGACTTTTACACAATCATTAGTATGCAATTAACAGCTCTTAATACAACTCTTACCATTCTTTCTTTTTTTTTTTTTGACCTGTGATTTGTGCTGCAAACTGCACAGAAGTCACCGAGTTCAACCTTTTCAAGGGAAGTCCTACCTGAAAGACTGGATGACATGGCTATGGCTGAAAGCTCACAGGAGGTGAGAACTCATGCAAGTTAGTGTAAGTCCTTTCCCTGTTACAGAACTGTAAACTCTAATGCCTTGTAACAATCCCTTCCTTTCACCTGTGAGCTGACATGGAACCTCTGTCCTCGAATCTGACCCAAACAAAAACCTCCTCTACTGAGGAAGTGAGAAATATAATGTGAATTAGAACCGTAAACCAAAGGGAAATATTCTTATTTAAAGTTTATTGTGTCCATTATTTCTATAGAGCATGAGTGTTTCTAGCAAATACCTGTAAGAATGCCAGCCCTTTTGTATTGCCTGCAATTAGCTTATCTCCAATTATATAAACAGGTACATGATGACAGTCTTTGGTAATAGAGGTATTATGGGGAAAATAAGGGTTGCTTTACTTTGAGTATAGGTCTTAGTAGAAAACAGATTAAAGCTTATGTGGATATACAAAATAATAGACTGGCTAATTCTATTGTCTGCCTCTCCTAAATTATTTTATTAGATGGAACATATTAATTATAATGAAAGAGAACCCCTGACTCTGTTGGCTTCTAATGAAAATTCCTTTGTACGATCACGGCAGGATTTCCCACCATTTTCTCTTTCTGATGAAATTAACTCCCTATGGTTGGTCACCAGGATAAGCTCATTTTAGCCAATCAGCTTGGGAGCTGCCATTTACCTCACAAAGGGAGAAAAAGGTATCTGCTGTCATAGCAACGAGTGGCTTTGCTCTGATCATCTTTGGATCCGTTAGCATAATGAAAAACACTGGCTTGCTTTTTAGATGATTAATCTTTTCCCCTGTGAACCTACTTGAATACATTAGGAAAACAAGTACGAAAAATTTGTTTATCCCAAGACAATCATTAGAAAATTACCTGCAAGAGTAATTCTCATTAGGGCAAAATCTGTGAATAGCAGACCATATGGTGAATGAAAGCAGCAAGAAGCAATAAAATCTCAAAGCTGCAACAGGTTGCAAACTTTATTAGGTTTCAAACTGAAATTTTAAATCAGTTAAAACACCAAAAGTTGTGAAAAACTTTTTTTACTACAATTCCAGATAGGTTATGATAGAAAGATTCAACAGATTATACAAGCAGGCCTGCAAACCCTTACCTACTCAAAAAGTCCCTTTCAATATGGCCAGTCATACTAATTCTAGAGGGCCTGATCCCAACCATATCCTGTAACTCTGGCCAATCTTATCAACTTTGACCGTGCTAAGCTTACAGCTGAAATGATAGAACTAGATTCTGATCTTACACTAGCATGAAGTCAGATATTACTACTTTGATATTTAAATTGCATTATATATAAAATTAAAACTACAATTATGTACAACTTTTGAGAACCAAAGCCAGAAAAAAATGTAAGAGCAAGTTAAAATTTCATAATACACTCTCTGACTTTTTTAGTATTCAGAAAGTTCTTATATTAACTATGTAAATGATGAGTAGTTAATATTATACCAGGGCAAGATGAAAGAAAAGTGAGATCATTGGAAGTATTGAAATAGTTTAGTTATACCCACCACAAGTCCCAGTAGAACCTATTTGGAATTCATACTGTGTAAAGCTAAAATGACTCTTCCAGTTTCAAGAGATCATTAGAAAAAAGAAGGAGGAAGAGATAAAAGTTTCTACAAGGTATCTTCAGCTTGGTTTTGAGAGCAAAAACTGACGTGATTCTGTGGAGCCTACAACAGTACACTGCAGCAGGGCAGTTTGTACCAAAGGTTATTGCTCTAAATGTTTGTGTGTAAGCACATGGATTTCTCACCTTAGCAAAAATTTTTCTTCCAAAAACGAACTGGATTCTGTTTGGATATCCCTCTAGTCACGTCTAAAAAATCCAGTGGTCATCCTCTTACATTTAGAAACGGAGAATTCGCTGTTAAAAGTAGTCAATCAGTACTGCCCTCTGTTATCACACTCTTTTTATTGCAGAGGACTAAAATGCTTTTTTTCTAACTCTTTTAAGGTATCTGTAGTGCTGTAACATTCTGGAATAGAAGAGTACTAAGTCTAATTGCAGATAAGCCAGTCCAACCATTTAACCTCACTCCCATCATTCATTGTCTTCCAGACCCAAGGTTACATGATAATGACAGAAGTGTAAGAGGCCATCCCCCTCTGTAGCACATTCACATGAACTTAACAAAAACAGATTTCAAATTGATGCTTCAAAACTAGCCAGTTGCATCCAGTACTATGAAGTTCTACCAGCAGTTATTAATGCTTTGCTAGTTGAGAGTTTCAGAGGTATATGATATTGAGTTTGGGATTTATTTATTTTTCCCTTGACTGGTGAACACTTACCCTCTTTAGACTGTATCTCCTCCCTCAGATGGACTTCTAAGAGCTATCAGAGACACTACCTAGGTAAGAAAGCACAGACTATTGGTGTTCTAGAAAGGTTCACCTTCTTGGAAGATAGTGATGCTTTTAACATAATTCCTGGCTCTAAAGACTGGATTTGAACTTCTAGGATCAAGCACATATTCACTGTTCTAATAGGAAACTCTTAACTTTCTCTCTGCCATAGCACGGGAATTGCTGCAACACTGGTTCCTGAAGAGAAACACTTCTCTATAGCTACAGACGTATCAGCAGGTTCCTACTGAAGAAAATTAAATGGATTTGACTTTAAAAGACTCTGATGACAACATGCAATTTCTAAACTTTAATTCTCCACCCAGAGTTGCTTATTTACCCTTGCATGAATCCAAATCAAGTTCATCAGCTTTTCAAATACCTACTTCTCAACAGAAAGCTGTCCCTTACAAATTAAACTTATTGGACTTCCCAGGTTCCGGTTTGCCTCCATTTATTTATTTATAGCCTCAGACAGAAGCTGGGACAAGGGTGACATTTCCCATTGTGGATGAATCTAGGAAAAAAGAAAACTCCCTGGCTATTTACAGCACTGCTTGTTACAGACCTAGGTTTTGGTTTTAAGAAAGTCTTACAAAGTCCACTCATTTTCATCTCTCTTCAGGCCATTCCATGGAAGTACCCTCAGATTAATCAGAAAAATAAGTGTCCAAATATTGAGGAAAAACAACAGAAGAATATTCTCTGTATTTTCAGATTCTTGGGGGTACTTGTCTCTGCTGAGATTTGAGCTTCACTTTGTAACTACCTTTTTCTTCAGATGACCTTAAATCTTTGATCGTTTTGCATGAAGTTTTAGTTGAACGTTTATGGGGAACGGTATCCAAACTGAACCTCCTTGATCTAAGATCTAGTTGGCAAGCAAGCCAAATCTACTTCCAGGTACATCAAGATCAAAATAAGCATTATTAGCACATTCCAAAATCCATTTTATTAAGCCAAGTCTGAAGTATTTAGCATGTGAATTTTTCCAGGGCCCTAGATGGAACATTACCATCAACACCAACCACTGAAAACAAAGCAATAAGAGATGCAATAGCATCTTCAGATTTTCATCTCTATAAAGTAATTAATCCTCACTTTGTGGGTGCATTCTCTTTTATTATCTTTCCCCCTTTACTATCTACAGTTACACTGTGAAACAACTGGAAGATTTAGCCTCCTGGTATTATTAACAGTACAGGAATGCACAGATTTAAAAGCACACATCCTTTAAAATGCTTATTCGTGGTCATTTCTTACATTCCTACTGTGTTAATTTAGCACTGACAAGAAAATTCAGTGGGTTTGATGAAGAGATTTTTCTATACCCTTAATCTACTTCATACCAATCAGGAGAGGTGAAAAATGTTCTTTAACAATTAAAACTCCTTAGATCCATGTTGTGAATTAAATGGTAACTATTTAATTAAAAGGAACAAATTTAAAATCTGACAACAATTGGTGCATCTCTAGCATTTAAAATGATTCAATTATTAATAATTCATGCTCAAAACCCCATATGTGGGCAATGAAGCAGAAGGAGATGAAAACGAAGTCTGATCCATGACTAACCTTACATCTGTATAGAGCCTGACTAAACAGAGTTACAACATTATGTTTTCTACAACATTTACCCAAATACAGTAGAAAATAGTCACACAATAATATGTATTTGCAGTGATGCTCAACAGTTAGTTAATAGTGTGGAGGTGGGGGAAAGCCACGCTAATATACAAGAATCCAGATATGCATAAGGTTCCATGCAAAGTCCAATTGAATCAGAGTACTGAGTGAGTTAGGTGCTTCAAAGATTTTAATTATATATGAGTTAAAGCCAAATTTGCTTCAAAAATATCAGAGGATCCAGTCCAACCTTTATGATTTTGGGGCTGGTTCAAGCAAAAATCAGGAAGGTTATCTCTAGTATTATATGGTCCCACTTTTAATGAGAAACAGTCATCCTTCTGAGATGCTAGTCTACATTTAAAATAGTAATTAGAAGATGATTCATATTGTCTTTTAGCTCACTAATCCCATCCATCAGTGTATTCTGAATGTTATTAGATCTGCTCCCATGAATTTAGTCTGAACTAGAAATTTACACAAGCAACTCACTGTACCATAGATGTCTTTATATCAATTCAGCCCAGAATTCAAACCTCGTGAGATTTCAACTGTTAACATACAACAATTACTTAATTCTAGATCTACATTTTTACTTTCTCCTCTTTTTTTTTTTTTTTTCCTCCTTCTTTTAATGTCAGCTTTCCTTTCATAGCTTTCTTGGCAAATTAGATGCTGCAATAAGCTGCATATAAAAACAAAGGCAGTGACATGTCTCAGTTAGCTGCAAAGCCATTTTTCAAGCCCAAGCCAATGAAGTTGCACATCATCTGCTCAAGTCCTCCTAAGTCAAGAAGCTGCAAGAGAAGACTGAGGGACATAGAAAAGGTAGAGCTGATAATTCATAATAACAACTCTAATGATTTGTAATACTACCATATTGCTGCATGTAACTGTCAGAAGAGAGGGTGTAGTCTAGGAGACCTCCCAGTATAGAAATACGTGCACAATATCCTTAGAAATACAACACCCTAAAAGGCATATGCAATGCTATACCTTTCATTAAGGGCCTCAGCCATTTAAGAAATAGCCCAAAATATATTTATGAAGGGTAAGGGTAGAACATACCCATCTTTTTACCATTAAAACATACACTTGATTTATGTGTATTACAGGAGATTACAAGGTTAGCATTTTAAACATGCACAACAATTTTTAAAAAAAGTGTCAGATTTGTTTACTCCTGCAACCTTTTTGATATCCTGGTTCCAATCACTGTTCCATTTGTGGAGAGATGAGAGAAGAGAAATGTTTATTCTTTGGCTGATTTATTACAAAATCAAGACTATTCAGATCTAATTCCACCCCTCCATATATACATTGTTGCTGTTCTCTCTTTCACAATTTACCACCACATGTAAAGATCAAGTCCACTGGTAAAGTAATTCATATGGTTATCCAAATCCTATCCAAGCTATAAATTAATGTGACATAAACTGCCTGCAGCATTTCTTCTATTTCTAATGTTATACACAGGCAAGTCTAGCCTGGTGTAGTGATAATTAAAGTAAAAACTGCATACAGCTCCCCCAAGAACACACACACCAAACAGGAAACCAATTAGTTCCAGGATGATACCTGCTGAGGGAAACATAGCAATGATCACTAGCAGATGCTGACTTTGGGCTTTCAATGGAAAACATAAGTACACTTTTCTTCACAATTGCCACCTGTACGACAATCACAGAGAGAAGTGCCAAAGGAGGGAAAAAAGACACAAAATTTCATCAGAATCCTGGTGTTCCTGATTTTAGACAAAGCAACCAGAAGAGCTGCAGGCTGGTCTCCTAATGCTCTGAAAATTAAGATTTGCATAAATCATAGGCAAACATACTGTTTTACAGAACTTGCTGTTTTCTTAAAAATGTCAAGCCCATGGTGGAATATGAGGCACGCTCTGCAAATGGGCTTTACATTTTGTAGCCAGAATGAGCTTATTTATTTTGAAACCACAGACTCATCATTGATGTTGCCCTCAAGAATAGTCAAAGGAGATTAAACCTTATTGGATTTTTTTCATTTGTGATACAGCTACCAATTTTACTAGTAAACTAATACCATAAATGAACTGGAACAACTCACCCTGCAGACTGCACTGGAAATGAGTTAATATACACCTGCTGAAGATTCAACCCATAGGGATGTGGGGTAACATGTAGTCTCCTCAGAAACTGCTCCTGATGGTCTGAAATACAATGGAAACAGTCACTGAGAAAACTCAGGTGCATGGAAGTGCTGGGAAAGGTGGCGAAAGACGAGGATTTTGCCCCAAAAATTAACTGTCTGAAGAGGGAATGCGCAAACGTGGTATAAGTATAGGGAGCCCAGGGTAGACCTGGAAAGAAGAATCTATATTAAAGAACTTAAGAGAGAATTCAGAGCCTGGGATTTGTCATCCATCCCTAAATTTTTATTTCCTTCACAGGGGCTCTGCGGATTAACTAGCATCTTCAGTGCAATTTAACACGCGAGAACATAGTTTACCCAATGTGGCTCAAACTCTGCTCTAAGCCTGGACATTTACAACACCTGCTAATAGTCGCCTGTTCTCACATGCTTTTAGAACATCTTTCATTTTGATTAGCATTACAAACAGCTACTTTCTGCTGTCCTCTCTCTCCTCAAGTCTTTCATAAAACCTGTCGACTGATTTATTCAAGCACTTATCTTTTAACTTGCTGTCACTAGACAGGTGCACACTTGCAACAACTCTTGTAGCTGAGCCCATTTAACAGCTCTTTTAGGGGCCCATCCTTGCAAGACATTGAGCTGTACAGAAGTTAGTGCCCTAAGTACACACTGAAAGCAAAGGGCTCTCTCTCTCAGAAGCAGTGCTCAGTGCCTTAGGCATCAGTTTCTTCCTTGTTAAGAAGATTGTAAAAGGACCATCCCATCTAACTATTTAATGTTATTTTAATAGGCTACATTACATGAACTTGATACAATAGTGGTTATCTGAGTCAAAGGTTCCATTTGCTCCAAAGACTTCAATCACAGAAGTAAGTAAAAGTAAATCCATATAACCCAACAGATAAAAGTTGGACAGTGTCAGTGTCCAGGCCTGGGTGATTTTGTTTGCGTATTCCAAATTCACTTGACCACACCTGCACTCAAGATATTTTTTGTTGGCATTTTACTGTCAGAGACTGGAGATGAACGGAGAGAAAAAATGAAGAGCAAATTCAGAGGAAGATTTATTTATTTATTTCAAGTCACCAAGACCGTAAAGAAAGTCCTAAAGAGGTAACTCACATAAAGCAAGAAGGCTGCAGAATCCTTCTCTGGCTGCCATTCTATGCTACTCTATCACAGGCTGGCCTTTAATAGGAGGTGAATTTTGACACTCCGAGGTAGCATGTAGGACAAAAGCCATAGATTACAAACTTCATTACTTGGGATATAGCAGAAGCTAATAAAGATATGTGTTTCCAGAGATCAGTCCAGCTGCAGGTGAATCATAGAAGATCTCAGATATGTCTACACACAGTCTCTCTTCTGTGCAAAAACCAAGTTCACTGCAAAGAAGAAAATAATATAGAATGCAGAGGGAATGCTTAAGCAGTTTCAGTCCATCTCCAGGGTGTCTTCGGCTAGTTCTCCCACAGAAAATTATCCATATCTCTGTATCTGAACTCTGTACTAATGCTTTTTGGGAGATGACAAAAGCCTTTATGAGAAGGAAACTGAATGCAGTCTCAATAGTTTCAAAGGCAGAAGATTATGTTGTGAACCTTATAATGCTTCCTTCAAATTCCAGCCCAGTATCATACAGCCGAATGTATGTCCTACAACCACAGCTCGACAACTTGGTTAAAATATCCAGGCTAAATTAAAAATCTTTATGTAGTGAAACATTTACTATAATTTTCAGGAGAAGCTGCAAGATCACAGCCAAACATACACACATGCATACAGCATAACCAGCATTATGGGTAAAATTAACCATCAGCTCCTGTAATTTAAATTCCTTTGAATTCAAACAGTAAGAGTGTCTGCATAAAACCTGAAATCCTAAAGTATTAAGAAACCTCAATAAAGCTTCTGAGTATAATTTTTTAAACCTAAAACATTAAATCTAATCACATCAAAACAAAACAAAGGATTCAAGTGAATGGAGTGGGAAGAAATTCAAACCAGCAATAAGTTCAACTATGTATTTTTTTTCATTCATGTGGGATCACAACTACCTTCTCACTTTTTTATTTCTTGACTGATATATTGGACAAAAGGTCCTTGGCAAACATCTGCTCATCTAGCTAGGCTGCTGCTAAACATCTAATGCCCTCGATAATGTGTGTTGAAATGTCTTGTTTTCAAGCAGTCTTATAACTTAGCTCTCAGAGCAGTATTAGATACTTCACTTTTGGACC
>NW_009932743.1:50069-54938 GCF_000696875.1 Nestor notabilis
TACTTTTTTAAAAGAAAACCATGAGCGACCAAATCTCCCACTTGGTACGAGCCATAACGCCATCAGCAGATGATTCTGAGTTAGAACTGACAGGCAACCCTCTGGGGAAGACCATCAGGTAGTTCTGTGGCTGAGTGGGTTTATGTGTTAGCCATGGTTATACCTGTTTGAAGTTGCTAGCATGCCAGAGAAGGGGCAGCTCTGGGCTTACACCCAGCTGCTTTTCAAGGTCTCGGGTTCAGAAGGTGCTATCAAGCTTTGGTCAAAACAGACTGTATTGGCACACTCACCACAATCAGCTTTGGGAAACAGCTGCATACCCAGGATCAGGTAATTTTTCAGGAATCCTAAGGACCAGCACTTTTGAATGGAGGGGACCACGAGGTTTGACGTCTTTGTTGCTTGCTTCAGGGCTGAAAGGAGGTTCTGAACCCTGTCATTTCATTTATGGATAATGACACCCAGCATTTAGGACCAGATGTTTTTAAACATATCCTATGCTGAAAAGATGAAGGCTATTAATTTAATGAGACTCATTCCTCACATAAATCCTGTAAGGACAAGCATGATGAAAACTAACTTCTTATAAGTGACCAAATATACCAGTGCCATGTCACAGGAGGTTAGCTATATCAAAGGCTAACAAAGGCATGTATCATGGGAATAACAACTACCTGGACTAGCCACAAAGAAATCCACAGCAGACTGTGCTATGTGGGGATTTCATTCCATCATTCTGAGGACAGGTCTCTGAACCAGACCTAAGGCCCCAACCATGGCCTGCAGGGAGTGTGGCCTGGCTGCCAGCAGGCCTTTCTCTTCCTCCAGGGAGCATTTCTGCCTTGGTCTTAAGGAATCTTTCTCACAACAGGTGCCTTACTGCAGAACTATACAGGATTCACTCAAAACCTGGAAGTTCCCTGTCAGAGGGAGGGGCTGCTCTAGACCACAGCAAGAAACTGGGGGCTGCTTCTACCTCAGGGCCAACCCACAATAGTGCCCAGGGATGCCCATTCCCACCAGACCTGGCTCCACAAGTGCCTTCCCATCCCTTTCCTTTCTTCCTCATAGCATTGCCACAAAACTGGATTTATTTCAGCTTGCTATTTAAGGAACAGAGTTTTGAAAAGAGGGGCTTTTACTCAGTCATTTCCTCAGAGCAGGGCTTTCCCTTTTCCTAGCCTTGATTGACATTGGATCTGTTTCAGACCATAAAGAATGAGTGAAACCTATGAGCCTCCAGCCTCAGGGCCAGATTTATAGGCAGAAAGAGAATTCTGTGATCTTTTTCCATATATTTGTTGTTGCAGTTGAAATAGACCTCTTATTCTCAATCTGGAGACACTTTTATTGTACACCTTTTCTCGTATGTCCTTAGGCACATGGAGTCACAGCAGAGCAAGCCAGGCCCAGGACTCAGTGCAAAGTATCACTCATATTGAAAGCTTTCTCCTCTCTGGATTCCCACAGTAAGGACAGACAGACATACCTTCACTGGTATAAATCAGCCTGGTAACAACAGCTAAAGAGCTAGATCAGATTTTTTTTATAACCCGTAGTTAACAGTTTGAGATAAAACAGTTTTAAAAATTTCCCTCATCAAACAAGGGATAAAACACAGGTAGACAATAAATCTAGAAAAAGTCACAAATTCAACAGCTCCTACCCATCACTGTGTTTCCCTTTATTTTAAATGGATTTCAAGTTGAACAAGGCACATCGTAAAGTTGTCCTTACTCCTTAGTAAGATACTCCCCCCTTGGTTAATTACCTTTACTGCTCCTGCATTTGGGGATGTTTTGTTGTTCTCTATTACTTCCAGAAGCTGGATCTCGCTCTGGCCAGCTACTAAGCAAGACACTTTCGTATTGAAAATATAGATGCACATTTACTAGTCAAAAACCTATGACAGTCACAATTTGCTAACAGTAACTAGGCTAAAATAACAATGACACAGACAAGTCCTTTTTACTTTGCACTGAAAAGGGTTAAGGATGCTCAAATACACAGTTACATCTCTGCTGAGGGGTACTAGCTGCTTAAACTGTGATGGCAGATAGCAGATTCACAGCTGAATATGTACTATGTCCAAATTTTCCCTTTGAAGATACTTGTGTGGTTAATTTGCTTTTTATCCAACTGTTAAACAAATTAGGATTATTATGAGGTATGGAAGAACAAGGTTCTATTTAGTGTTCTTTTAACCTTAGCTCGATTACGCCAGATCAAAAAAAGAATTAATTTCTTTCACAACAAAAGTATTTACTGTTTGCAAGACACAAACTGCTTATAACTGTGGGAGATTTTAAAACTAGAGTTCTATTGAAAGGAAAAATCAAAACAAAAATATCATCTTCAGAAAGGGGGCAGGAGGAAATAAATTGAGACAGTTTCATTAAAACAGAATGGCAGGCAGAAGTAACCCCTCCATGAATCTTCCCCACTCTTAAGAGCTAGTTCTGTTCCAAATGTGACTATATTGCCTCTATTGAAATAAATGGAAAAATTCCAGATGCTACCAATTGGGATGGGACTTGGTCCTGAGAAACTTCTTTAGCCACAGTTAAATAAGAACAGCCTAGACCCTATTCAGCCAATAGCACTTTTGCCTTCAATTCCTATGCACCTCAGAACAGGTTCCTGCTTTAAATTCTTTCATTGCCATTTTCCCTGCTCTGGCCTCCTGAGATTTTTTCAGTTTGAGACCATTAAGAACATGAATATGCTCAAAGATTTTTTTATCATTTTTTTAAAGGGGCAAAGTAGTCTTTTTAAAACAGGGAGTTAAAAAAAAGGGGGTGGAAGAGGGGGGGGGGGACCTTTTCTGAAAGAATATATCCCTGCTCCACCTGGCAAAGGAGAGAGCTGAGCTGGCTTTGCTAATTTGTCCAAAGTGCTTGGAGATCATCCAATGGGTTTTTACAAGAAACCAAGTGTTATTACTGCATTATTTTGCTCTGCTTCACTAAGCAGACTTTATGACAAGATTCTCAGGGAGCTCCTGCAGAGTGCAAAAAGGTAACTTTAACTGAGCTGTCTGAGAGTCTGACATTAACCTTTCCAAACAGGCTTTGCTTTATGCTCAGAGCAGGGGTTTATTAATTGGTTGAATGAATCAGCCAGCACACTGAGGTATTACAAATACAATCACTTATCTCTCTACATCCAGTCTGGACATCTAAGTGCCTTAACTTCTATGCTTTTACCTCCAGCAGCTTAAAAGGGGACTAGCCTGCATTGCTGGGCTTGTTTTTCTCCCTGAAGCCTGCAAGCTGCATCATGCCAGAACATGGAACTCCTCTTAGATATCAAAACTTTCAGACAGCTAAGTTCCTAAAGCAAACACCACCAAAGAATATGATGGGCCACACACCTTTAGGGCACTTACATTACAGACATCAGTACATGTCAGAAAGGTTTAAGATGGGATAAAATAAACAGGTACAGAGTTATTGTCCTTCATTATTCTATGTATTTTCCCCTTTTCCATCCCCTGTGGGTTTTTTGGGTTTTTTTTAAACACAGAACCAGAAAAACATGAACTATCAGTAAGTCTAGGATCACAGTTGGACAAAATCTTCACAGCAAGCCTCACATCAGAGCCAACTGGGGCTTGCATAGAGACCACCCACCACCAAAGTCTGCAGACCTCACCAGTGCAAACTAGACCAGCCCCTGACTACTGCACACCGTGATTCTGAGACTATCAAATAGGTCTCCCAACACACAGACAAAAAAAAAAAAAAAAAAATCAAAGATATTCCCACTCCTAGACAATGAGAACATTTAATTTCAACAAACTTCACCATTCTCCACAGTAACTACCAGAACCCTCTTTTTCTTTTTGGATTTCTCAAGAAGACAGCTATGGGTATTGGACACAACCACTATCTCGTCACCTTTCCATCTTTTTTCTCCTCAGTTCCATTCCATTACTTCATTTCAATGCCTAATATAGAATATAGGACAAGGAGAATATAATGACAGTTAAGAAATACCATAAATATTAACTGTCAAATAAACCTCACAAAGCCAATCTCCTATGACCACTGTTGCAAATGCTGACTAGACAAAGAAGTTGGATAGCTGCACCTGAGCCCTAATAAATCCATTCAAAACAATGTAATATTTGTATCATTTATTTCAAGCAGTGTCTTTAATCACCGTACAACTTTCTCTTTCTTATTCATTAATGTGTGCCGGGTATGTGCAAAATAAATATTCTGCAGGACTTGGATTTATGCACTGGATACAATAAATAAAAAAAAAGAAAACAAACAAGTGTGAATTGTTCCCCTGCTCAATTCAAATTCCTGGAGATACCAAGCAAGAATAATTTTGCAATTTGGAATTACTTTCTGATGAGTCTCACAGTGACTTTGCCTGATTGCAGCACACTCCCAACCAATGCATATAGAAAAGAATCAGAACATTTTTATATAATATAGTATTTTTATTATAAAATAGAATCCTGGTGAATTTCACATCTGTATTGTTCTTGTACATGCTCCAATATATATACATCCTACAGTGAGAATATGTAATGTACACTGATGTTGTGTTTTAGTGAAAGATATTTATTGGACGCAGCAAAGAGCCAGTAAGAAGAATCAACTGACCAGGTGTTTGTCATGATAGACAATCAAAGAATTTGTGTAGTAGTTATTTTTCCTCCTAACAGCACAGCAAGTCATATAGATACATGATATATTAGATGAAACAGTACAAAAGTGCTCTGTGTTACTGATTGGATTTGCCTTATTGACATGGCCTTAAATACTCTCTGAAGTAATCATAAACTGTCTTTTCAATAGAGAAAGTTCTTTGAACCTGTGAGTAAAATAACAGGAAAGGCTTCTATAGGTACGT
>NW_009932744.1:0-8183 GCF_000696875.1 Nestor notabilis
CAGCGCGGCCCTAGCAACCGAGCGCCCCGCCTCCTTTAGGAGGTGACCGCCCGCGCAACTCGGTTGGCTGTGAGGCCTGCTCATCAACGCTGTTCGGAGCTGCTATTGGTTCTCTTGCCTTGTCCCGCCCACTGAGCGTCCTGTCATTCAAACCCGCCCTCCCCGCCCCTTCTAGTAAGCCTTAGGGAACAAGGGAGTAGATTCTGCCCAGCAACTAAGTACGTTGTCAGGAGGCGGTTTGTTATTGGGCAGAACACAGGCGACCGTACCACGGAGCCGAAATTAACTCACTGGGGACAGGGCAGAAAATACTAAAGTTACGGGCAAGGAGCACCAAGGAGGGAAAGGACGAGCGAGGGGGAGAAGCCTCCGCTCCCTGTCGATGAGCACAAGGAATGTCATCCTTCGTGCAGAAGCGCCCTCACCCGCCCGGCTGAGCGCCGTCCTGCGCACGCGCGCCATCGAGCGATCCTCTTCCCCCCAGCTCTCTATGGAGTGGAACAAGTATTACTCTCGCCAGATCCAAGTGTTCTGGCCTTTGGCTGTTTAGAAACCGGCCGCAAATCTGAATTTCCCCGTTTCAGTTGGGTCAGCATGTTTAAAATAGCCAGTTCGTGTGTGTCCTGTGTGGAAAGTGAGCAACTTTTCTTCTCAGCCTGGGTCAACATTAGACCTGTTCCACTTTCCTCCAGTTCATACTTCTTGCTTTTGATTACCTTACTGTTGTTTTCCCGGAGAGAGTTATCTTCTAAATAACCAATTTCTTAGTTGCTTTTCTCTTACTATCTCAGAATTTTGTCCCCTTTTCCCTCTTTGTTATCTTTGTAGTCTCCTGCTGCAGTAGGTTGGTTACTTCAATTATTTTTCTTCTTAAAATATTTTTACTAAAATCTCCTGTGACTCCTCTTAAACTATTTTTATCCCCTATTCTTAATCTTTAAACTGATCTCCTGTCTTCCTTAAGCAGCCCAAATGGAACTTAATGGGCTTGGGATAGAGCTGAAGAAGCTGATTGTGCAACTTCCTGATTTTCCCCCTTTTCCCATCTCTTTGAAAGGTCTAACACTGTTAGAAAGCATATCATTAATAACAAACAGTACTTTTCAGGGTATAAACTTTGCTTTGGTATGCTTTAGGTTGTTTACTGTGGAGTAAGGAATCTGCCCACTCTGAAAAGCAGTAAGCTTGGGAAGAAAAGAATAATCACACATCTGTATTTGAGTTATAATATTGGATGTTCCAAGAGTAGAGCTGGTTGAAAACAAATTTTTCCAAGTTTTATTTTAACCTCAATGTAGTGCCTGCTTAGAAGGCAGCTTTTTTGTCTTTTCTAGCATGAATGACCCATTGTACATGTTTGTGACTATGTGCCATATCTGCCAGACATCTAGCCAGGCAGGTTAATAACATAAAAATAATAAGTACCTTTAGCAAAATCAAAGGAGTCTTTTGTATGCACGTAGAAACATTGTTTCTGTGATTAAAATATTAAAGGGTCTTGTCTAGCCTCAGTGGGCAGAGACTTTAATTGTGGATGATGACTGTAGAGAAGTGTAGTGATGGAGTTATTACTAGGGGTTCCTGTAAAAAGGAAAGGAAAAATTAATCCCAGGTCTTATTATTGTTTTCGTCATTTTCTCTTTCCATTCCTGAATCCTCTATCACATAAACCAGGTGTGTGGTTATTGATGTTCTCTATCACTTATGTCTAAATAGCTTACAGCCTTTTTCATCTTTTCTGCGTTCCACTCCATCCTCTGAGAAATTCACCTGTCTCTGTGTTGTTCCATTTTTGCAATCTTTGCATTATCCTTTGTTGTCTATTTGTAATATTGTCCCAGTTTACTGACAGGTCTGTATGCGAAGGCTTTGAGGCTCCATTATTGTGTGCTTGAGATTTATTGATCGTGGCTGTAATGTAGTAGTATCCATCAGCATTTACTGAGGTCACAAACATCTCTACCATTTTGCACTGGGATCAGTGTAATAGAAGGCATAGATTATGTTGGAGGTGAGATTTTCATTGCTGTTGAAAAATTCTGCTTGGAATCTGGCAATCTCCTTTCTTTTGCTACTTTCCTATTAGCACCTTGGTCCTTAGTCGCATTCCCTCATTTCTCACTTACCTCCACATGCACTTGCACGTAGAACTCTTAATTAGCTGTCCCCTCTCTCTTTCTGCTATCTGTTTGCCCCACAGTCTTTTTGCCCCCTTCAGTCTCAATCTTTTCCTGTGCCTGACTTCTCACAGGTAAAAGTTGTTCCCTTACCGGCATTGAGAGTGATAGATTAAGGATGAAATTTCTTATCTACACCTTGTAATCCAAGCAGAATTGCAGTCTGCTGTTTGCAGTCCACAGGGGTTGCTGCTGAATAAATTGGAATACTGGTAGCTGTGCTCACTGAAGCTTCTTTCATCTTGAATACGTGAGAAAGAGAGGGAAAGAAAAACCTTGTGGATTTAAGAAAAAAAACCCCAAACCAAAAAAAAAAAAAGAACAACAGAGGATGATGTCCTTACCCTAGAGAAGTGTTTGTTAGGTTAAATCCTGTATTTACCAGCTAAGGAGAAGTAGAGCACTCTATTTTTTATTCACACGTTGCATTTCTTCTTCAAATAAAGCAAGATTCCTTTGAGTGGGAGCACCCCTTCTCTGATGTGAGCAGGGTGAGTTGTCCTGACAGCCACAAGACCCTGAAATTTGAAGTCACATTCCTGTAGGCAATGGTCACAAAACAGCAGATAAACTGCACGTGTCTATGTGCAGTTTGCATTTCATCGAGCTACAGAAGGCAGCGATGGTGGAACTGCAGCTCCAGGAGGATGGGAAGGAATTTTGGAAGCAAAGTAAGGCTTTACAATGAAGATTAAACCAAGGTCAGTCTTTTAGATTGAAGTATAGCTTGCACCTCCTTCACAACACATACCTGTTAAAAAGTGATTTTTGTGAAGTAGAATTAATTACTATTCCCAGGACTTGGTTTTATAGCTATAGATATGTATAAATGCAAACATTCTGGATACATTCAGAGTTGAGCACATTACAACCTGTAAGTTGAATGTGCTGCCTAATAAAAGCTACTGAGGAAGTAATGTAGTCTTCCTTGGAGTAAGCAATGCTTCTCAGGAGGGCATTAATGTTGAGGAAAGGAATTAGTAGACTTTTCTGTAAGAAACCTCTGAAATACAAAGTGTTTCATCAGCTCTTTTTTAAATCTTACATTACTAAAAGGAAACTGAGGAACAAAGCAATGCCAGAAATATCTTGCAAATGGATAAATATTCAGAGTTCATGCAGCTTTTAAAACCTTTATAGATCTTACAGAATTGACTGAGTGTTTACTGATATGTCTGAAGAGCTTTGAAAACTGCAAGAACGGATGTGTAAATTTTGTTGTAGCTTTCCATTCTTTACACTTTCCCCACGCATTAGAATAAATAGAAAGTTCATTTATTTTGAGGGCTACTTCATCTGCCACCCCCCTAAATTGCCTTTTGTTTCTCTTCAGAGTGAGCTATTAGACAAAAGTATGAATTTGGATGCTTTCTATGTCACTATTGATAACAGCATCATAGTTCCAGGTCTTGAGATTTTACTCTTTTGTGGTAGGGACTGAGACACAGATAGGAAGGCTTTTTGGCTGAGACTCGGTGCACTGAAATGTAAGATGATTATGGAATGGTTGAATCAGCCAAAGGATTTGTTGGCAGTTACAACAACAGCGCTTCTGACTGATCTGGCATATCTGTCATTTGTCTCTGATCTACTGTGTTGGGAAAGTGGAAGCTAGAAATTAATGGTGGTTGTGGCATCAGTGAAAAGTGGTAAATCATTAGATGTTGGGTAGGTACCTCTGCAAGGCTGTAAACTTGGTTTGAGTATGCTAATTGTAACTGTTATGTCCTCTCTTCTGATGAATATGGAATGAGGGATGGATTTCTCAAGGATACATTCAAATCCACAAGGGTAAAGATAAGGAGAATTTTGGGGGAATAATTATTCTGCATCTGTCTGGGAAAATTCCAGCGTGAATCTTTGTTCTTGCACAAGGAAAAGCTCTGTGAACAAAACCTAAAAATTTATTTAGTTTTTAGCAATATATGCTAAAGCATTAGATGTGGGCAGTTGGTCAGGGATCTGGAACTCCATACAGCAGGTCTTATTGTTGTATAGATCTCTCTGTGGGGGAGTATCTGTGACAGACTGAGGACTTGCTGTGGCCTTGTGTGTGGCCTGAACCTTTCTCAGCTATTATTGGAGCAATCATTGTCATGCTCTTTTGCACAGTCGTGCATAGGGTGATTGGATGCTGGTAAGTGAGTGTTAAGTATGCTTCTGCATCACGGGGAAGGGGTTAATCTGTCAAATACAGAATATATGAATACATGACATCTTTAAATGAGCTACCCATAATTCCAGCATGCCAGTCATTATGTGGTGATGATGGCTATGATAGCAGCTGGGAATCTTTTTTTGGATCTCTAGCTGCTGTCTGCTGAGAAAGCAGCTGCTAGGTTTACACTAATGCTATATCTTATGTTAAAAACTAGAAGACAGACTACATTCAAGTAATGAGATTTATTAACAAAATAAAAGGTTATGTTTTGGTTTATATTCTGTTTATGCTTTTTGGGATTGAATGTTCAAGGTTTTTATCTGCAGGAATGATAGCTAGAATTTTTTTCCCCTTGCTGAAAACTGAGAGTCAGCCATGTGACTCCGGGACCTGGAGGTTTAATGGAGGCAGGAGAAGAGAAATATTTAAGACTCCTAATTAATTTTTGAAGAGTTTACAACACTCTGTTTTCTATCATCTCCACTTTCCTAACAGGTTAATTTTTAGGCACAAACTTTTTACCTTATTGATGTCCTTTCTTTTCAAGGTCAATTTATTATAATGATTTATAAAATAATAAATTGACATCTGGGCTATACAGTGAATTTATAAAAATTATGAATGAGAAGGATGCAGCCAGGAAAAAAAAATTAGGTGAAGCCTTTCATGGTCACATGTTCTGTGTTTTGGTTTTGTATTCAAGAGACTAGGTGGAATTTCAGGTTAATTTTGACCTATCAGGCTTTCAGTGAGAAATAATTTAAGTTCTATCGTATCAGTTGTCTTCCTTCAGAGCAATTCAAAATGAAGATACTTTTGAACACTAGGATCCTCAGCAGGCCAAAAAAGATGTAGGCTCATTAAATCTATGGGCAAATGTCTCTTAAGGCTCCTCTGCTTTGCTGAGAAGGCTATCACGTGTGAACAAGAAAGTTAATACATGCAGAGGGGAACAGAAAAACACTGGCTCTGGTAATGGAGATTGTTACAGAATGTAATTGAACACTGACTGCAGCAAAGCTAAAAGGAGACTTGCATTACAATGACATAAAATCTTTATTTTTTCCCCTAACCTCTGATTTCAGCTGTCTGACTAAGAGCAGGTGCTGGGCAATAGCTCAATTTCAACAACCCATTGCAGCTGAAAGAGTAGATGCAATTGTGCTGTATCCAGCAAAATTGAAAATTACTTTAAGGGGGGGTGGGGAAATGCAAATGTTTTAAGACAGAAAATCTTTATTCATCTGCAGAAGGAAGCATAAAATTAGCAGAGCCACGTAATTCTTATGCCTTTTTATATTAAAGCAGTAATAAGTGCTTGATAATTTGGTATTCCCTATATATTTTCATATCTTTTTAGTGATACATTCTTTAAACGGCATTGCATTCTGGAAATACAGCAAGTAGAGTTTGTTTATGATTAAAATGATAGAACTTTAAAAATCCTTCCAGGCAACATTTCCAAAACCTGAAAATGTCTCTAAAGCATTTGGTTTTTCAGCAACCTGTGGACCTTTCCTCCAGTAATCAATGATTAGGCATTTGTCCTCTGGTCCTGTGCCCTTTAATGACCTGTCAGGAAGCTCTAGGGGCAAAGTTGGAATTAAGAGAGAGTTACCGTGTTCTTACCACTTGAAGGCCCAAGTGCCGATTAGTAATGCCAGTGTGCTGCCACTGTAACACCAGGGAAACTGTCTGTAGTTGTGCACATAAACCATTACTTGCTTACATGACCATCTCCTAGAATTAAAAACTATTGTAGTAAGAGCTGGACATTCTGATTCAGACACTTGACAAGATCCTTTCATTGGGATTTCCCTAAGTGGAAGGCCAAATATGTTTATAACGAAAACATCTTTTCTCTATGCATGTTCCGTGGGCTTAGTAAGTGTCTTCTAGTATTTTTATCTGGCTCTTCTGATCCATTTATTGTTGTAGCTCTTGCAGTCCCTTCTATTTTTTCTGGTAGCTAGAGAATCATAGAATTGTAGAATCATAGAATGGTTTGGGTTGGAAAGGACCTTAAAGATCATCTAGTTCCAACTGCCTGCCATGGGCAGGGACACTTCATACTAGACCCTGTCACCCAAGACTGTCCAACCTGGCCTTGAGCACTGCCAGGGATGGAGCATTTACCACTTCTCTGGGCAACCTGTGCCAGTGCCTTCACCACCCTCACACTAAAGAACTTCTTCCTCATATCTAACCTGAACTTCCCCTGTTTAAGTCTAAACCCATTACCCCTTGTCCTATCACTACAGTCCCCGATGAAGAGTCCCGCTCCAGAAGGGACTCTAGTATTTGTGGTTATACTAACTTTTGTCTTTACAAGTGTATCAACCTTTATTAAACTTTGTTACTTCTTTGACCAGAAGAACACTGACCAGAAATGCACTTCCTCTTTGTGAAGTAATTCTCCCACATTAGGAGATCTTACAGTCTGGGAAAGTTTTGACAGTTGATCTTTCATGCACACAGCTAACCCCCTTTAGACACATTTGGCTTCACTCTCTCGTGCTTAGGAGAAAGGTCGGTTTAAATGTTGGAGCTGTAGAGAGTGTTGGGATTTGTAAAAGGTGTGTCTCCCTGGAAAAGAGAATCTGCTAAATACTTTCTCAGAATGAAGGTGCAGCAGCTCAAGTTCAAGCACATGTTAGCAAGGAGAGAGTCCAGGACCTGAGGGAAGTATTTTAATCACTGGCATTTTCTGAAGCCCGTGCTCTGGTACCTGTGTTGCCAATGGCTCCTGAATGGTGTTAGAACAAGAATACCAGCATATGCTTTTAACCACAGCTGAATTTTGGTGTGTTAACACATGCCATATGAATTTCTGTATAAATAAACTTCTCTTTCATTTGCAAATTCATTTATATGAATGATATAAATTTCTCTTTCGTTTGCCATTCATTTATAAATAAAAGAATGGCAAATGAAAGAGAAATTGACCACTTCAAATGTCAATCTGGGATTATAGAGTCAAATTAAGTTCTTTTGTGCTTTATGCTCATTAACAAAAATTTTGTGGGCTAATTTTTGTCTTCAGTGAACCTTGTATAAATTTGTAGTCTTGCATATTATTTTGGTGAGGCAAAACTTGTTGCAAATGTTGTGCAATGCTGCAGTTTTAATTCCAGAACAATATTAACTCTGTTTTGGACAGACTATTGTTAATATTTAGATATCAAAGCACAGAGGCTTTGATAAACTATGTGTGTGTTGTTGGAAAGGAACACGTGAACTGCATTTCCAGTCTTCAGAAGTATTTAGAAATGAGGGATAAGTGCCTTTACTTCCCTCCCGCCCAAAGATGCAAAGTCAAAAAAGGCAAAAGAAGCAAACAAGCAAGTTTTGCTTTGATGAAGTAAACAAAACGTGGAGCAATCATAGAACATTGGGCAATATTGAGCTCAGGGCTGGTGGATAGACTGTAAATATAAATCGTAGCTCAGCTTCTGCAAAGTGAACAGGTGTTATGGCCTCCAGTTCATTGATTCCCAAAATAAGACATGTGGAAAACTGCTGATCCATGAAACTCCATTAAGAGCTTGGCAGGACCCTTAAAGCATAAACAATTATGATTATTTTGGTTGTTTGGTGATGGTAAATGGTGATTGGAGAGAGTTGGTGATGGTCTGTTGGTACAAACCTTTTTTTAAAATGCTAATGTCATTTGTCAGGAAGTTATGGGTTGCCTATGATGTAAGGATTTGGCTCTTCTTCCTTTTGAGTTGTAGCTAAGAGCAAGCTGTGTTTCTTTCCTAGCAATATGTAATACCGATGTGGACAAGTAGTGTCTTTTTTCATATGAGTAAACATAATTCATAGAATCATAGAATCATAGAATA
>NW_009932745.1:0-236 GCF_000696875.1 Nestor notabilis
GGGGGCTAGTTAATTCAGATTCCCACCCCAACCCCTTGCACGTCCACGGGGAGGGGGCTGCAGGGTGGGGGGTCCCTATGAGGAGATCCCCCTGGGGAAACAGCTTGGGAACCAAGTGAAGAATTCCTGATTAATGACCAGAACAGCTCAGGATTTCGCTTTTCTCCATAAATCCTGGCTGATTATAAACCCTGCGCTCAGCCTGGCTGCGGGCTGTGCATTGCATGGGGCAGTGG
>NW_009932745.1:344-1587 GCF_000696875.1 Nestor notabilis
GGGGGTGGGGTGGGGTGGTGCCCCCCCTTCCCATCACAGCAGTTCCCATCCTGCATCTCCAGGGTTTATAAAGCCAAACGTCTCCCAAACCACAGCCTGGTTTTCAAGTCCAAATAAAGCCTGATGGTTTCTTCCTTGCCTGGCATGGGAGAGTGGATGTTTATCCACAAAACCACCCCGCTTTCCCGCTCTGCCACCTGCATATCCCCCCAAATCCAAAGCTGGGACCCCCCCAGTGGTAGGACCTGGACCTGTGCTGGGTGCCCCATGCTTTCACAGCCCCCATGAAGCCCCTGGTACCGGCTTTTGTCGCAGCTAGACCGGATCTTTGATAGACCATGGTGCTTTTATATTCCCTTTTTTTCCCTTTTACCCAATAATAAGCTTTTTTCATCCAAGATCGGGATGGGGGGGGAAGAGATAGACAGGGAGGAGGGCTGACATGCACAACCCATGGAGAGCTTTGAAAGGAGCGCGAATCCCAAAGCTGTAATTACTGCCTGCATTTTTTGGCTACAGATCTGCTGCTAAATTGGTTGGAAGGCATGGAAATGGCAGTTACACCTTTCAGAAACAGGAAAAAAATGTGGTTTGGTTGGAGAAACGTGCCTGGGAAAACCTCCCCAAATCCACAACCCCCATATAACACCCCAGCGTTCCAGGTCTGTGAGTTTAAAACAACCCTCTGTCCAAGCAAACGGGAATGCTGAGCTCTAAAGGACAAGATCTACATCAACAGAGCAAACTGGGGATTTTTCCCTTGATCTGTCAGTTAAATCCAAAACACCCTCCCGGATGCAGGACATGAGCAGTAGCATGTGCTATTTTGAGGTTTGATATCAGATAGATACCCTTGGCTTCGGCATTTCTCCCGTAGCCCGGCCCACAGGAGCTGCAGGTACTTTCATATGCATACAAAGCATTTGGAAATGGAAAATATTCCCAGCTGCTCTTTGCCGTTGTGACAGGAGGGGGAAGAAATCGCGGGGCATGTTAAGGAGATATTAAAAGCTGTGGTTTGAAGCTCCTAAAGCATTTACTCAGCGGGAGATCCAGAGAAAGAAGTTTAGAACTTAACTGCATACTCTTGTGCCTTTGCTCTGTCCTTCTTAAAATTCACCTCTCCTATCTGCTGCTCATTTCAACAAGCGCAGCCCTCCAGGAACTGGAAAATCCAGATTTGCAGCATCTCCCAGGGAAAGATGATTTCCTACGTGGCCCCCCAGTGCGAGGGTCCTGCTGA
>NW_009932745.1:1610-3194 GCF_000696875.1 Nestor notabilis
AGTGCCTCTGGTTCTGCACCGATTTAATCTTCCCCACTAAATAAAAGACATGGGAAATGCTGGTGAAAACTGCACCCATGTTGCTGGCTGGTCTCTGGCTCATTCCTGTCCCTCTTCCAGAGGCAGACACTGCCAGCATTAAACGCTCATCCTCACACCATGCCCTGACCTGCTGCAGCTTCCCCGCCTGAAAACAAGGTAAACCCATCCACCTCCCCAGGGTACATTATCGTGGCTTAGAATCAACACTCACAAATGTATTTTCAAATCCCTTCATGAAAGGCACCAGGAGTGGTAGGTGTTATTAGGATAGATCTTTTTGCCTTTTAACAGCTGTTAATTGCCATTAAACCCAAACATCCACAGCTTTACTGGAACAGCATCTGAATCCGTGTCGCATCGCAAAGCCTGCGTCAGCGCTCGGTCTTGCTTTCTCCTACCTGCCAGCGAGGTGCGATCAATAAATCCTCTCTTAGTGGTAGTTACCTTGCACACTGGGACCCGTTTTTGGGTCCCCTGCTGCCTTGCTTTCTCCTTTGCCCTCCCCACCATGCTGCAAGTCGTTGCACCAGACGTGCCGTCACTGCAAGAAACTCAACCACCACCACCCCCCCCAAAGCAGAAAAGAAGATGGGATGCAAAACCTGTTCCCAAAAATATGCCAAAGAAGCAAGCAGGAACCTGCCCGCAAGGAAATGGGTCCCTGAGGCTGAAACCAGCCTGCAGCTGCCAGCAAAAGCACGTGCTGGGTGTCACAGGGATGGGAATAGCTGTGACGAACACAGGGTAAATGAAAGCCATTGACAGGCAGGGCCGGGGGGGTGGGGGGGCAGGCTGCCAGCCCTGCCCTCCTGGGGCTCCTTTCCAGGCTCCCTTTGGGGGCTGTCGAGCCGGCCCCATCCGCAGCATCCCTCCATCACCTTATCGCCCAGGATGTGGGATCGCCATGAGGAGAAGCCAAGCCCCTTGGGAAAGTGTTAGGGCAGGAGTTGTCCCCATGTCCGGCAATCCACTGGCTCCTCGCATCCCTCAGGATGCACCTACCAAATGATCACACCCACCTGGGAATCTCCTGGGTACCAAACCACCAGTGCCAAAACAGCGGGGCAAGAGAAGACACATCTGGGGTTCCAAACCCTCAAGCATCTTGTTAGGCCCCAGGGTTTCCTCTCACCCCAAACCCCAACACAAGGAGGGGGTGCCTGTGGCTGGGTCCCAGCGCTTCCCCCCCTCTTTTCCTATCACCCCATCCCTCTCCACAGCCCTAAAGGAGCGGTTGGGGAAGACGAGCCCTTTCTGCCCCGCAAAGCTCCTCAGCCAGCAGCGCTGGGCTTACAATTATTATTTCCTTAAAGAGGAGCCGAGCAGCTATAGACAAAAAAGGTCCCCTCTTGTCGGAGCTGGAATTTGATGTCCTAACGACTGTTTTTGTACCGTGCCTGTTAGAGGAAAGAGCTCGGCAGGAGGGGGAAAGAGAGATTTAATTATAGAGCCGCATTGTGATTTTGCACACATAGCTGGCTGTTGTAATCAGGTTACAAGTGTATCTGATTTTCTTCCCTCCCCTCCCTCTTCCTCCTCTTT
>NW_009932745.1:3220-5351 GCF_000696875.1 Nestor notabilis
TTTTCCTTTCGGTGGGGCCAAATTAGTTGCTTATGTTTGGGTGTTGCAGAGACAAGCTGTTATTTGGCTCCGCTGAGGATCTCGATGAAGGGAACAATGTTTCTGAAGAGCCTCAGCAGCTCTTAGCTGGAGGAAGCTGATGGTTCCCAGCTCCAGCAGAAGCCCCCTGGGATGTGCCAGCCATCCCACCATCCCAGGGCTCCCTTTCCCATTGCCACAATAAGGGGGGACACACATATATGCATGTGCCTTCCCCAAATTCCTGCTCATCCAGGATTCCCTCACTAAAGAGAGGCTTTGGAAGAAGAGGAGGAGCCGTATTTACCTCTGTTTGGGTGGCAGGAGGGAAAAAGAGGAGAAAAGAGCATTTTTAAAAGCAACTTCATATTTTTCTATACGAGGCAAGCGATGCCGCACTTGGATTGGGGACTGTTGTTGGGTTCATTTAGGAATCCATTGTTGTCCATGTGAATTCTTTTTTACATTTCAAATAACAGGATTATTTCCCCAGGGGGTAATATCCTGTAATTTGAACACAATAATGGGAATAAATTACTTACTTAGAACTAATAACGACAGCCTGATTCCAATATATGTAGGAACTGTAACAGCTTTGGTTAGTTAAAGTGTAATTGTGTCGACGGATGACATTTTCTTTCAAAGGAATCTGAATGACTTTTAATTAAATGTGTTGGGGGTGGCGAAGAGAAGGAGGAGATTGACTGGGAGATCTCGGCTGCAGGCGGGTCCCAAGTCAGGCATCACCCCTTGGCTGCAGTTTCCAGACCAGGGGAAAAGGAAATCACCAGCAAGCCCCATGTTCAAGGGAGATCTTCAAGTTTGCAAAGAGAAGGGACAGCTTCTCCCATCCCATTTTGCCCAGTTTAGCATTCCCGGAGAGGCCACCAGACGGGCTTGTGCTGCTACAGCCATCCCTGGCCTCAAGTGTGGGTGCTGCGTTTCAGCCATCAGCACTGGGATGCAGCGATGCTGCAGTGAGAGGCCACCAGGCGCCAGGGAATGCACACTGTCCCACTTGGCCAGAGCATCACCTCCCGCTGTTCTGGAGGCACAGGGAGGGATGGAGGAATGGTGGGATGGAGGGGATGTTGGGATGGAGGAATAGAGGAATAGAAGGATGGAGAGATGGACAGGATGGAGGGATAGAGGAATAGAAGGATGGAGAGAGGGAGGAGATACAGAGAGAGAGGAATTGAAGGTTACAGGGATGGAGACATGGAGGGGATGGAAGGATGGAGCTCAGCCCATTTCCCCTGCTCCAGCCTAAGCCAGGGCAACGTCCTGGGCACCTACCTTTGCATCCTCTCCTCCATCTACCTGCATGGAGGAACAGAGGAGGTGACAGAGGCAGGAGGCACCAGCAGCCAGGCAAGGCAGCTCTGCTCCTAACATTGCCACTATCGCCACCTCAGCCCGAGGGAGACCTGCACCACCAGCAGTGCATCCCAGCTCCTCACCCTCACCCCAAAACTCCCCTGCAAGCCCCAGGCTTTGCACCTCTGCCAACTGCTCCTCAGGTTTATTTTTGACTCAGAAGCACACGAGGTTCCCTTTGGAGGCAAAAACCCAGCATCTTTCAGCCACAGTGTGCAGAAAGCCAAGTTCCTGCCCCAAAATATCTGCGGGAGGAGCAGCAGGCTGCTGCCAGCGGCCCCGGCCTCCTCCAGGACTCATTTTCCTCTGTTTATCTTGCAAATAGTTCTGTGCTGAGGTCCCAGCCCGCGCGGCGGAGCCCTGCGAGGCCGCCTCCAGCCTCACACACGGCCTCTTGTTTATCCACAACGAACTTTACAAATAGCTTATTAAGCCCAGAGGTCTGTTTGCTGGAGGAAAACCTGACGGAGCAGCTCCTGCAGCCCCCACTGAGGATCCTGACACCCTCCTGTGCTCCAACCCCTCTGACATGCGTCGAGTGGCTGCGGCCTCTGCAGTTGAAGGCATCGGTGGCTGATGGGGTTTGGGATTGCTCATGGATTAAAACAAGTGCTGGTGATAGAGCTCCCACCACCCTCATCCTCTCCCTGCTCCCGACTGGGATGCTGGCGTGGCACAGGGATGCTGTGGCACTGCCAGCTCTGGTTCATGTGATTCCATGGCAGCAGCCGCCGGG
>NW_009932745.1:5373-16879 GCF_000696875.1 Nestor notabilis
TCACTGGCAGCAGCCGCAGGGTAGGTTTTGCTTTGTCAAGACCCCCCTGTGAAAGCCACTGGTTTTGAGGGGTTTGGGGTTTCGGGAGTAGGAGTTTCACTGAACTGGCCGCTTTGGAGGTTGCTGAAAACACGTTGGAACCCATGAAGGATGAGGACAGTGAGATGCTGCACACTGTGGTCCCGGCAGCAGCCTGGTAGGACCATGCCTTGGTTTCCCTGCCTGTGCTTCTGCTGCCCACCCAGCACTGGGAGCCGCCAGCATGGAGCTGGGATGGAGGGTCTGTGCCCACATCGAACAGCACCAGGGATGTCCCGCAGGGCTCAAGACACTGTGGCCATGGAGTCTAACAAACCCAAGCCCGAGCACCCCAGTCCCTGCTGCCACCAAGCAGGACAGGAGCCTGACTGTGCCTCTCCCTGTCACCACTCCCCAGCATTAGACTCAGCACCAACCTTGAGCACCCACCTCGAGAACACCCTGAAGCATCGCCCCCGGCACATGCACCCACACAACCCCCCTGTAACACAGAGACATTCATAACCTGGCTGATGAGATTAAATTACCTGCCCCTGCAAGAATAAAGGAGGCATTCAGCCATGGGGATTTTAATGTCTTTTTTCCCCTGCCAAGGCCAGACACCACGGTGATGGTCACGCACAGAGGCAGAGAAACACAAGCCCTCACCTCTCCCTCTGAGGGTGACCCCGATCAGCCCCATGTCCCCCCCTCTTCTCCAACCCTTTAACTCCCGGGAAAGCACATGCTTTGCTCAACCATCACGAGCTCCCTTATCTTTTAATAAACCCTTGAAGAGCAGAAGTCAGGCACAAAGGCAGCTAAACCTCCTCCCGGGACATTCATTATTCTCTTTGACACATTTTGCTAATTAGCCAAAGCTTTTGCCTCAACAGGGGAGAAATTGGGGCCTGGGAAAAGCAAAAAGAAAGGGGAGAGGTGGAACAGGAGGAAGAAATGGGAGAAGACGGAGCTGACGTTGCTCCTGTGCTATAACCAGCATCCATAGGCATCACCTCGCTGGGAGATAACCTGGGCCCATCCCGTGGTTACTGGGACATGGTGACCTGCGATACAGGTTTTACCTTCACCCATCCCACTCCTTACCCTGGCTATTCCATACTGCAGCAACAGTGGGTTGTTTGGAACGTGCTGTTTAGAGGTTGAACTCCCTGCTTTATCTTTTACACAGCTGTTAATCCTGAGGACACATGTTTCCTATCAGCCCTTGATATTTAACATACAATAAGTGTCTTATTAAATCGCAGTGGTTGGCTCCATGCCCCACAAAACCCACCCCGGGACACCCCAAAGGCAGATGGGGCACCCCAGCTCCGGCACTGCTTTTGAGTGCATATGTTATAGTCACCAGGGAGAGAAATGGAGCAGGGCGAAGGCTCCTCTGCAGCTGGAATTCAGCCTTTAAATTGGGTCTTTGAGGCCCTGAGCAGCCAGCACTCTGCACATGGGGGGCATTCCTTGCAATTTAAAGATATATATTATTTGTAAGGGTTTTGTGGCAACTCTGTGGTGAGTGCGGGGATGAGCCCATCGCAGGCAGGCCCGGCTCCTGCCGCAGCACGGCTTCTTTTTCCACTGTCTGCCCCAGTTTTCATAGGACCTGGTGGTTTTCGGGGGGGACAGAAACCATAGAGCAACCCACAGCGAAATCACTCTAATGCACTGCACTGACAAACCCCAAGGAAAGCCACCGCCTGCTCACGCCTCCCTCTATCCCAGCATGGCAAAACATTGGCTCGTATCCCATCACTTCACAGCAGCTTTCCATCCAAACCCCTCTGGGAAGAACAGGACAGAAAACCGCATGGCACAATCCCCTTTTCTCCACAAAAACAACTAAATTGGGTGACAGACTGTCCCCCCCAAGAAGGACACCCATCCATGGGTGTCCCCTGCCCACAGCGGCTCAGCCATCCCCATGGACGGGTACAAGGGAGTGAGAGCAGCATCTCGGAGCCAAGCCAGTCCTTTGGGTAGCATTAAAAGGAAATAAATCACAGCTCTTTGCTCCTCTTCAGCACGTGCTTCTCATTGCTGTGGGATGACACACACCATCCCCTCCAAAACAAGGCGCTTCAGTATCATTCTGTTTCTAATTTGGGGGTTGGAAATCAGTTTCCATCCCAGCTTCCAAACTAAACCATGTTCCTCTCCCTTCACCCCCAAACAAAACTCCATTAATCTGCTTTCCAGAGAGCAGCAGCAGGGTCAGGGCTGTGTGAGAGAAGGGTGAAGGTGTGATAAGTCAGGTGGGAAAGCTCACAGCAATGAGCACTGAGGAGCAGCCCTCTCCATGCCCCTTTCCAAGAGAAAGCATTTCTAAAAGCCAATTCAGTTAAATATAGAGCTGCCCAGAGCTCCCTCTGTGACAGGGCTGGCATGGCCTGCTCCCATCAGGAAGGGTCCACGCTCCATCCCTGCCCTCTGATGGATGGCTGGAGAAAGAGGGAAAGGCAGGTATTTGGGATGAAGCACAGTGCTGGGGGACACATCAGCATCATTCACCATTTGGAGTGGTTTAACCCAAATCAACTGGTGGACCCTTCTTGCTCCATACAAGCCCGTGAGATCCCGCTTCACCCTGGCCTTGGGGACAGCAGGGACACCCAGGAAGAGCCAGGCTCATTCCCCAGTCCCATCATCCCAGGCTGTGCCATAAACCTTACACAGAGGCTTTGGGGGCCCCCCTGTAGCCCAGCACATACTGTACCGAAACCAGCCCACAAGGAGCTGGCGTGGGGTGGTGGAAACCCTCCAAACCCTCCACCATTGTATAAGAGCTGCTCTAAAATAGTAATTCCCAAAGAATTCAACCCTGGAAGTGCGACCGGGCTGCTTCCCAAGCAGCCAGAGCACAGTTTGTGTGCGCAGCCAGCCCTGCACACATCCAGGGAGGGGGGGATGCCTTCAGGTGAGGCAAGCTCCACAGGAAGGTCAGGATTCCAGATGTTTTCATTCCAAAGATGTTTAAAAGAAGCAGAGTGAGGCAGAAACACCCGTCGTGCCGAGCGGCCGCTGCAAAACAAGGCTTTTTCCATGAGTCACCAGTGGAAAGACCAGATCAGGCATCCCATGGGTGGGCTCGGATGGAGCCGGCTCCCCATCCCCGCCATGGCCGGGAGGGATGCTCAGCCAGGGATGCTCCATGCACAACCTCAGGATTCCTGACCCTGCTTTCCCAAGGCTGCCAGTAAAATCGCTTTGGGATCACGTTGGGATAGACTCAATGGAAAGCCCCAAAGCCTTGAGGGCCTCCGGGTGTGGGGCTGCATCCTGGTGGTGTTTAGACATGGGGAGCTGTGTTTAGTCTGTACCAGCAATACAGGATTTTCCCAAACACATTCCCTCCCCCCTTCTCCAAGCCATGGCTATTTCACATGGAGACCCAACGTGTGCCCTCACTGTGGCCTCAGGGCTGCTCCCACACCTCCAGCATACCCCAAAACTCTCAGGGACTGAGGGAGGCAGAAATAGATAGAAAAACACAGGGAAGGAGCAACCCAAAACAAACAGGTTTGATTTATGGGTGGCGGGAAGGAGGAGAGCGTGTTGAAAGGCAGCGCAGGAAGTCCTGGGGATCATAAATCCCAACGGGAGCTGATCAAGCTGATGCGCTTCCACGCGCTGGGAAAGCGGGAGGTTACGGGGAGGGCGGGAGGGTGAAGTTTAGGCAATCTGGGGTGGGATGGAGAGGTTTTTATGGCTTATAAAACACAGTGATGAAGGGGGGGTGATGCCACAGCACTGAGCACCCTCCCCGGGGCAGCACCCAGGGCAGGGAGCCGGCTGCCGCACGGGAAGAGATGGGATCACATCCTCCGGAGGGCTGGAGCTCCGTCCCGTCCTCATCACCCGCAGACTAACAGCACTACTGGCTGTGTTGTGGGTACAGAAACGGCACGTACTTGTTGCTGGCCAGGTTTCCTGGCAGCCCCAGGCAGGATTTGGCTGTGCAGGAATTTGGAAGCTGCCTTAAATCCAGAAAGAAAGAAATGAGAAAAGGCTGAGAGCGGCTTTGGGAGCAGAGTTCAGCGGCAAATCTCTGCTCCAGCCGTGGCTGCCCTCTCCCGTTCCTCCCAATGCACGGGGATAGGGATGAGGATGGAGCTGGGTATCGCATTCTCCCCCACGGGGATATCAAAGGGGGTCCCCAGCACCCCTGGACACCACCACCCTTTTTCTCCAACCCCCCCCAGCTGCAACACAGCTCAGCATCCAACCCTCCATCCCATCTCCTCCCAACCTAATGATTGATGGTGCTGATATGGAACTCCATAAATCCACCTCACCTTTGCCCCAGGGATGCCGGTGGCTGCTCTCACTCTATGGATGCTCTGTCGCAGCTGTGGACCCAAGCCAGGCTTCACCTTGACCTTGAGATCAATGGGGCAGCGATGGGATCGCTGGGAAGACCCATGGTTATCATCAGCACTTGCTGCTCATTTGGGAGCTGTCAAGGAGGAAAGGGATGGAAAAGAGGCAGGAGGTGCCGAGCTATCCCCAAATCAGGAGCAAAACCTCAAGGAAATTAAAAATCACCCCAGAAATGGCCCCATATCCCTTCCAGGGACCTACTTGCTGCATCCTGGCTTGTCATATTAGTGGGAAATTCAGAGTTTCTTGGGAAAAACACACCCAGTGCCCATGAAGGGGGATTACCTGTACCTGCTCAACACCCTGAGCAAGGATGCTCCCCCGAGCACAGCTCTCCCTGCAATAACAAGATGTATTTTTGCTGCACATGGGAACAGTCACCTCAGATTCAAGCTGGAAGTCAGTGTAAACCACCACCATCCCCAACCCATTCCCATTTCCCAGCCAAAGTTCGGCTTCCCTGGGTGGAGAGGGTGCTGGTGATGGATGGTACCCATCCCTGCATCACTGGAGGAGGCTCTGGGATTCAGGTTACCCCTCAGCCTAGAGATCCAAGGAGGAGCAGCAAAGTGCTTTCCACTGCAGTGATTTTTTAGCTCACTCAGGAGAACATCTTTAATTGCTATTGCCATTACCTCATGCCCTTGCTGTATAAACAAGACCTCTCCTTCATGGTTTAAATGGCCTGAAATCACACACCTTGAGCCATCCATCGGGGTAAATAACCAGCCTCGGAAGGGAAGAAGCCTGGGATGAGGAGGAATGTTTTCTGCAGGGATGAATATGCTCTGAATATACCCCAAAACCCATCATCTTTGTGTTTCCCAGCTCTGTTCACATTCAGGAACCAACACAGGGGAGCCTGCACCACGTCCCTATATATGCCCTAAAGGGATTTTCCTATCTCTTTGCCCCAGTTCAAGCACTGTCCTTTCCTGTAGCACCTGGGATACCACAAACACTATTCAACATCCCAGCTAGGCTTCAAACGTTAATCCTTTAACACCAAAACTGCAGCTTAAAAAGTGAGTCTGATGGGAATGGGGCCACAGCATTCCTTATTTTTCAGCATCCCTGTCATCTCTTGAGCATCATTTTGGGAAGCAAAGGACTTTTCCGTATCAGGCTGTGGCTTATGCTTCCTCTCCCTGCTGAAGAAGCCCTTGAGCATCATGGAAAGGGCTCAGCTTCCCTTTGGCAGAAAGCTCCTTTCTCAGCAAAACCTCAGAACCCATCTATTCTGTAAGCAAAATAGATGGTTTGGGATGACCAGGGGATGCTCGACTGGGATTCAGGGCTGGCTTTGCCTCTCTGGTACCTCCAGTACCTCCACCAGCAATGGATTAGCAAATTCATTGTAGCTAATTGTTAATAGCCCATTGCAAAGAGGGGAGGGAAATCAACCTCCCTTCATGCTGTAACTTATGCACAGACAAGAAAATGTCGTTAAACTAAACCAAACAAACGAATCAAGCAGCAAAGAGAGAGGAAAAAAATCACATTAGCCTGAATCATAAATCCCAGAGAGGGGTATTTACAGCCTTGAATTGCCAAGTGCATTGAAACTGCAGAGAATCCCAACAGCAGATCGCCATAAAGGCAGACAACGGCCCTGGAAAAATGCTTTGATTAGGATCTGGGCAGCATTCAGCCCAGATGTTCATTTGTCACTGCGAGAGGGATGGGGGGGAGGTGAGAAAGGCTTTAAATTAATCTTTACAACTAGAAAGGAGCTTGTAATACACACCATATGGGGAGCAACGTCTTCCGAGCCCCCTCGCCTTCCCCCAGTCGGAGCCAGGCTGGGACCCTCACGTCTTTCCCAACTCCCATCCCTGTTTCATCCCTGTTTTCCCCATGCACCGAGCACGCCGTGAACCCAAGCTGCTCGCCTCAACCCCTTCCACATGTGCTTTATTTTATCATGAACAAAACAAACTGCAATTCCTCTTATCACACCAGCTCTCTATTATTCCAACCCCCCCCACCCCCCCAGACCCGGATACCTGCTCCCCCTTCCCTCCCATAGCCACATGTGGTTTCTTTTTAACCGATGCGAGATGGCAGCACAGGGAGAGAAGAGGGGGGGAAGAAGAAGAGGAGGAACGAGGCTGTTTATTAAATGCCAACCATTCAAATTAATTCCCCTAATGGACTCGCCGACATCATGGTGTGCATTTAAATGAACGCTTTGTCATATTTCATAGCCAACCTGCAGCTCTCTGCAGAGCAAAACCTGCTGGAAAGCCGGGAACAGCAGCAGTGACAGGGACAAAGCTAGGAAGAAAGAGAGAAGAATGAAATACAAATCTCAAACGCAACAGGGGGGTGATAAAGGGAGCCCGGGAAGCCCTTGGAAATGTGCAGGGGGGGTGCAAGCAGGACCCTACGCAGGGCAAAAAGAGCTGTGCAACAGCAATGGGAGCTTCTTGTCGGCATGGGAGGAGGAAAAGCCCCTCTCGCTGATGGGGCAGAGGGACCAGGACCCCTCCTCCAGGCCAGCATGAAGCCACCACTTCCCAGCTGTGTCTGGGCTGCTTTTGCTCTACTGAAGCAAAATACAGCTTCAGTGGTGGGGACCAGCCCCAGCACCCCCTGCTCAGCTGCAGGGACCCAGGGAGGGGGCAGACCCACATCCATCCTGCATCCCCAGCCAACGCATCCCCATGGACCACGGTCTGCATCCCTCTTCCCAGCACAGGATGCTGAAAGCCAACCCCTCCTCAGCAAGCTGTTACCACTGCAGAGCTCCCCGCGGAGCATCCCTGCTGCTCCTGAGTAAACAGGCCTTTTCCCTACCCGTCACCCCCGGGACAGCCACAGGTTACTCGCCTTGGCTTCGGCTTCAAGAGCTCCTGGTCCTTTCATCAGCCTGAATGCACACACACAGACACTCGCTTGCAGCAAGCACCAGCTATCTCCTGCTCACAACCTCTCCTCCCTTCTTGTTCCCTCTCTCCCCCTTCTTTTACTCCCACTGTTAAGATCTGCCGAGGGGGGTTCATTCCCACCTTTGAGGGTCCTTCTTTTCTCCATCCTGCCCTGCTCCGCTTCACTGGGGCCAGAGGATGAGGAGGGGCTGGGGGAAGCATCGCTGCTCCTCTCCTGTTCAGCACATTGGCCTGAGCAGGGGGTTTCATACACCACAAAGGCCAAGGAGAGACCTTCATGGTCTGGGATGGGGATGCCAGAGCAGCCTTGGCCATGGGTTTGGTGCTGCCAAGTCACAGTCCCCACTCCTGGGGGTCCCAATCCTGCCCCCCCAGCTCATCGCTGGATCACTGGGGATGGGGAAGGAAGGGAAGACCACAGGCACATAAGGGATGGGGTAAGATGGTTCTGTGCAAGGCAAACCAGCCCAGTGATGCACCCAGAAGAGGAGGGGGAACGTGGCTTCCCCATGCACCCGTCCATCTGCGTGTCCTCTCTCCCACCAGCACAGCACTCCCCACTCCAAGCACAGGCTGCAAAAATGTTAATCATCATCATCATAACAGCCCTTTCCTTTGCTTTCAATATGAAAATAAACCAGGGCTGTTTGCAGAAGGTTCTCATTTAGGGAAGCATCTGGAGTCAGCACTTCTCTCCTAAAGGGCAGCGAAGGGTTCAGCGCTGGGGAGGAAGAGGAGGAGGAAGGAGCTGATTTGCCCGGTCTCCCATGGAAGGGATGCAGCATGTATCTGTTTGGTGTCTGCTACCTGGCCTCAAAGCACCACTGCCCCTGGGGTGAAGGGTGCGATGGTGCCTTGGGACCCCAACCAGGAGAACAGTCCCTCTGGTCCCAAAAGCCATAGGTGCCAAGCAGGTCTGGGCGATGCCCAGGGCCAAGGGGACACTTGGGTTTGGCTGCTGGGAAGGACCCTGGGGACCCAAGGGGACAGAAGGGATGCTCCTGGGCCCCTGGGCTGTGGGTGAGTGGGGAAAAGGGCTTGAGTGACATTGGCTAGTGTGAGGTGTCCCTGCCCACGGCAGGGGGTTGGATCTTAAGGTCCTTTCCAACCCAAACCATTCTGTGATCCTATGAGCAGCACATCTGGGGGCACTTGGGGCTGGTGTCACAGCCCAGCCAGGGGATGTCACCTCTTTCTCCAGCTCCTTCCAGACCTTCTCCCAGGTCCTCCAAGGACCCCAGGGCAGGAGCATCCCCCCCCAGCAGCAACACGTGGGGGCTCTAAGGAAAGGTCCTGGCCTGTCCCAGAAGCCGCAGGACACTTGGGGATGCGGGAGCTGGACTGTGCCTCATGCCCCACACTGGACAGTCCCACACAGTGGCATTGGGCTGCAGTGACCTCTGCTGGGCTCTCACCCATGGAAACCCTCCATCCCTGGCCTGACCCTCCAGCACCACACAGCCCCATACACCGACCAGGCCCCGCTTCCCACATGGAGCCCAGGGAGTCCAGCCAAGGCTCTGCATTCCCAGCCCCTGATTAGCTCCCATTCAGATACCTCCTCACCAATAGCTCCAAACCACTGCAGCCGGTTGAGAGGAGCAGCATCCCCTCTGCACCCCTGGGGAGGGGGTCCCAGCGTTCCCAAGAAGACCAAAGAGCTGGAAAACCTGCATTAAGGGATAAAACACACAGATTAGGAGCGGGGGTAGAGATGGGGGGAACGGATGGTTGTTTATCTCGAGCTGATTCTGATTCTCCTCTTTCAAACACCAGCAGGATGCTGCGCCTCGCCTCATTATGCAAATAGAAGCAATTAGAGCTCACCCAGGCTCTGCCCACGTGATGGGTTTATGGCACTCACAGAAATCCTTCCTGCTGCATGAGAGGAATAACAACAGCTCCCCTGTGCCCGCTCCAGCCCCACCATGGCCTGGGAACCTGGGACTGGTTGGTAAGGGGGGTCCTAGAGCTGGGACAAGCCCCCCACTGACACCCCCAGGACCTTGCAAAGGACTTTCCCAAGGAAAAGTGTCCCCCTCTTCCATGGAGACACCAACTTCACCAGCAGCAAGTGCTCACTGGCTCTCAGGATGGGGAGGATGCAGGGATGGAGCAGGAGAGCATCACTGAGGGCAACTCAAAAGCCTTTTCTCCACCAAGTCATCACTTTGGGACCTGCTTTGCTGAACACCAGCAGGAAGAAGCACAGCAAAACTACCTTGAACTGGGCTTCAAAAGCCAAGACAACTCACCCCAGAGCAGCCCCAGTCCCACCTCGGCTGCAGCAGGAGGCTGGTGGTGACTCCAGTCCCCATCCAGCATTTTGCTGCCCCAGGGATACACACAGACCTGCAAGGAGCATAAATCAGGCACAGATCCTATAAATCCATCATCTGCCTCCTGATTTATGTCAAGGTAGCCAGGAGGATTTATTCCCAGTACCTGCCTCTGGTTTCCCACCCCCAGAAGAGCACAGGGATAAGATAAAGACAGGCTCTCGGAATATTGATCTTCCTCCTAAATCTTTTTCTTCTTCTTTTGGATGCAAATGGAGATGGATGAGCCCAGGCAGCTCCTCACCTCTGAGGGCTATTTCTAGCTGTGTTCCCAAGAGGAGGAATGAGCAGCGGGATGCCCACGAGTCCTGCTCCACAGACCATCAGACAGGGCTCCCAGGCCCCTGGTTCAGCCTTGCTGCAGAGCAGGATGAGAGACATCATCATGGACCATTTTGCAGTGTTAAGCATTTAAGCAAGGAGCATCCCATGGGAAACCTCCAGCCTGCATCCCTGTTCTGACCCCATCCCTGACTCCACTCCTGCACCGCCTGCTCTTTCCAGGACTCATGGGTAGGAAAAGCACCAAGGAGTCCTTTCCATCTCTCCCACCTAGAGCTGCTCAGCCTCACATCATAGGCCAGCCTGAACAGACCCCATTGGAAAGATGCCTTCACCTCCTGATGGGACTCACAACCAGGGCTTGGCCACACCATGGGGAAGTGGGATGGCTCCAGCACAGCCTAAAAAGAGGAGTGAGGTCCTGACAACCCCAGGCCTTGGCACAGAGGCTCTTCTGCCCCACGTTTATGGGTCCACGGAGGAGCTCCATAGAGCCACTGTGGGAGCTGCAGGAAAAGAGCTGAGTCAGCACCAGGAGAGTCTCTGCAGCCAGGCACGGGCTGGGAAGCAGCTTTCCTTCCGTAACGGGGCCGAGCAAATAATTCATCATGGATAAATAATTTACGGCGGATCGGCTGCGAGCTGTGAGCAATTATCCCTTATTTATTTGTCATCCTGCATCTTCAGTTGAATTATTCAGACAAGTCCTTGCTGGGCTCAGGAAAAGCCTGGGGAAAGGAGGAGATACGTGGAACGCCAGGAAAAATCCTTGTCAGGAGGAGTCCGTGGCTCGGGAAGACATGGGCTTGTTGTGGTTATTTAGCATCTGTAGTGTAAGAAATACCCAAAGCTGCAACAGGCCCCGCGGGTGGAGGTGATGCTGAAGCAAGTGGATGGATGCAGGAGAGGCACTGGATCGTTGGGTTCCCACCACCTGGCTCCATTTCCAGCCTGGACATCCCGGGGTTTTCTGTTTCCTACCAGCAAATCCATCTCCTGGGAGAGTCACAGAACAGGGTGCCCAGAGAAGCTGTGGCTGCCCCAGCCCTGGCAGTGTTCAAGGCCAGGTTGGACACAGGGGCTTGGAGCAACCTGCTCTAGCTGGGGGTAGGAACTGGATGAGCTTTAAGGTCCCTTCCAACACAAACCATTCTATGATTCACATCAAACATCTCTTCAGGTACCACGTACATCACCGGGTCACAACTCTCCAGGGCCTGCTTGGTCTCGAGGGTCACCAGCTCCAGAGGCTCCTGGCACCCACCAACACCAGCCCAGGGGGCCAGAGCCCAGGCTCTGAGCATCTCCATGCAGGCTCTACCTGAAGGGTTGGTTGATTTGCTCCAGTGGTGGCTCTGCAGAGGACACTGCTGCTGGGAAGGTGAGGACAAAGCAGTGTCACAGGCTGGGGCAGTGAGGACACGTGTTTGGGGAGAGGATCAGGGGACCAGACCCAAAGCAAGCACAAAAGCACCCACCTGAATGGAGCTGCAGCCAGGCACTGGCACATGAATACGACATCCTGGAAGGAGCCTGTGCTGTATCACAGAGCAGCCCATGGCCATGGCCTGTGCTACCCCA
>NW_009932745.1:17051-18293 GCF_000696875.1 Nestor notabilis
CAGAGCTGCCGTCCTGCTCCTGTCCCTGCACAGCCCCAAGGAGGATGGGGCACAACAAGGCACCCCAAGACCCAAGGATGGGGGAGAAGTAGAAACAACAGAAAAAGAGCTTTTATATAAACCCCAGATACTTCCATCCTTGCTGATATGGAGGGATAGGAAAGGGAGGGGGAGGAAAGCAGCTGGGATTTTGGAGAACAGTGTGGGCAGGGAAAGCTCCTGTCCCTGCACAGCCCCAAGGAGGATGGGGCACAACAAGGCACCCCAAGACCCAAGGATGGGGGAGAAGTAGAAACAACAGAAAAAGAGCTTTTATATAAACCCCAGATACTTCCATCCTTGCTGATATGGAGGGATAGGAAAGGGAGGGGGAGGAAAGCAGCTGGGATTTTGGAGAACAGTGTGGGCAGGGAAAAGAAAGAGGGAAGCGGACGAGCACAGTTGGGTCACCCGTGGTTGTCAGCCCTTTTCAGGGGGAGGGCAGCAGGAAGGTTTGTGATCAGCCAGATCTGAAGCCAGACAAAACTATTTCCACATGCCAATAAAACCCTGAGCATGAAGCGTTTGCAGGGCTCTGGGGCCCTCGTGCTACCCCTAAAACAGAACAGAAGAGCTGGGAACTCACCCGGGCAGGAGGTGGGGTGTGGAAAGGAGAGCAGTGATGGCATCCGAGCTTTCCTTCCTCATCATCATCCTCCTCCTCACCTGATGCAGCTCATCCCTCCCAGCATTGTTCAGTCTGTGTCAATGGGATGCATGGAAAGGCCATGGGGCAGCACAGGCATCGCGGAGTGGGGCTGGTGATGCTCATGGAGGGAACTTGCCTTCCACATGGGTCTGAGCTGAGAAACTCAAACTCAGCTCACTTGTGTCCTTGGTAGGCCCCAGCATGTGGGGTCAGGGATGAAGGGGGTGAAAGCACCCTGCTGCCATAAAGCCAGCCCTCCACTGGGGACTAGGCTGCATCAAAAGGAGCATGGGCAGCAGGTCAAAGGAGGTGATCCTGCCCCTCTGCTCTGCTCTCGTGAGATTCCACTTGCAGCACTGGGGCAGGTCTGGTGTCCTCAACATAAAAAGGACGTGGAGCTGTTGGAGCAAGTCCAGAGGAGGCCACGAGGATGATCAGGGGCTGGAGCACCTCCCGTATGGAGACGGGCTGAGAAAGTTGGGGCTGTTCAGCTTGGAGAAGAGAAGCTGCATGGAGACCTCAGAGCAGCTTTCAGTGTCTGAAGGGGGCCCACA
>NW_009932745.1:18529-48952 GCF_000696875.1 Nestor notabilis
TTGAACTGGATGATCTTTAAGGTCCTTTCCAACCCAAACTATCTATGATTCTGTGACTGATGTATGGCTCCATCTCTCCCCATGCTGATATGGGGACATTCCCCAAGCCACAGCCGAAAGACACCTGCTCCCACCTGTGTCCCACCATGCTGAGCCTTTAACTCACCCACAGCTTAGTCACAGCAGCCATAAACCCCAGTGCAAGCACCGAGACCTCACCAGAGAGGAAAGAGCTGTGGCCCTGAGCACTGTAAATCATTGCCCCGCTCCCGGCTGTAAATCTGCAGAGCACAAACCAAGCGGCTTATCAGGAGAGGCCATATCCCAGCCCAGCCCAGCCCAGCCCTCGAGCTGCCCACAGGGGTCCCCCCACGCTCCCACATCCCCGGGACAGGAAGAGGATGCACAGTGGTATTAACTGCCAGCAGCACCCGCAGCCTGATGGATGGGCAGCAGCACCCTGTGTCTGCAGAGCTTTGCACCACCCCAGGCCTGGGGGAATCGCCACATCCATGGTCCATAAGGGAACCACCAGCTCTGGGCTGTGAAATGATCAGCACATCCCCAAGCCCTCCATGTGCCTGTGCTGTCTCCATCCTGAGAGATACAGAGTCATAGAATCCCAGACTGGTTTGGGTTGGAAGAGACCTTAAAGCTCCTCCAGTCCCAATCCCCTGCCACGGGCAGGGACACCTTCCACTAGAGCAGGTTGCTCCAAGCCCCTGTGTCCAACCTGGCCTTGAACACTGCCAGGGATGGGGCAGCCACGAGTTGTGTGTTGCCATCTCTTCACACCCTTCCTGCACTTAGGAGGATGACAGCCAGGACCCAAGCCCAGTCCCTCAGCCTGGAGGAAACCTCTTCATCCTTTGACCATTTGCTCAACAAGCACAGAGACTGGACAACTGTAATGTCTCCCTCTTTGCTGCAAGAGTTTAAGAAGCCCTGGACACCTCAATCTTGTCTCTGGTGAGTACAGGAGCCAGAACCAAAAGGAACTTCCATCCCCTCTTGACATGGGCATCAAGGAACATGTCCAAGGACACACCAAGGGACAAAGAACACACTTGGAAACCAAAAGGTTTCAGTTCACAAGGCAGCCTGGAAGTCACTGCCACACTGACCTGTACTCGAAGGTCAGAAGACCTCATCCAGCTGAAGGTCAGCACTGATCCAAGAGGAAGTGTACAAACCAGCACCACTTAAAGAGGGTGGGAATGCTCCCAATCATCACAGCAAGGAGATGCTGGCACAACCCTGCCTAAGAGAAGCAGGCGTGAAACACCCAACAGCTCCAAACAGAGCAGGATCCATTCCCCTGCCACGATCACCAGCAATAACAAGAGATGACAGTCAAACCAGAGCCTTAACCCTGCTGGAAATGGAGAGAGACACGTTCTGATTAAAACTGCTTAAAGCCTGATTGCACTGGGCTGCTCACACATTTGTTGAGCAGCTGAGCCGTGCTCTGTGGGGCTTGTAGGGCAGGGGTAGGATTATGCTGGAAATGGGAACATTCCTCAAAATCATACACCTTGATCCTGATGGAGTCGGTCACTCTCCCTATGGCAATGCTAAAGTCAACAGGACAAGAAAGAAAATGAGAGAGAGAGAATGGCACTGAGAGACGTGGAGTTTGAGGGTGCCACTGAAAAGCAGGTGCTTGGTGCGGAGAAGCGTTATCCTGAGTTTTAAAGGAATAAAACCTGGCACAAACATCAGAGCTTCTGCAGGAGGCTGGTGGAAGTCCTGCCCTGTCCATACCCCCTGTGGTCCTCACTTCCCACCCAGACCAGCTTAGTGATGGTACCAATACCTGTATGGAAAAGCTGAGAGGCTGGAGACTCCGAAAACCTCTTCATCACACTTGGGACTATCAACTACCATCATGAATGTGGTTTGTAGAGCTCAACAGGGCTCATGTCCCTTCAGCTGCACCAAGCCCACGGGCTTCTGAGAATCATAGAATGGTTTGGGTTGGAAAGGACCTTAAAGATCATCCAGTTCCAGCCCTCTGCCATGGGACATCTCACACTAGACCATGTCACCCAAGGCTCTGTCCAGCCTGGCCTTGAACACTGCCAGGGATGAAGCATTCACTTCTTTGGGCAACCTGTGCCAGCACCTCACCACCCTCACAGTAAAGAACTTCTTCCTTGTATCTAACCTGAACTTCCCCTGTTTCAGTTTGAACCCATCACCCCTTGTCCTGTCACTACAGTCCCTGATGAAGAGTCCCTCTCCAGCATCCTTTTGGCCCCCTTCAGACACTGGAAGGTGCTCTGAGGTCTCCACGCAGCTTCTCTTCTCCAGGCTGAACAGCCCCAACTTTCTCAGCCTGTTTTCAGAAGAAAGCTCTGATCCCAGAAGGGACCTCAGGAAGCTCCATCCACATCACAGCAGGACCTGGTGCACCCCAGGCTTTGCTGGCCAGGAAGCACTGGTACAAAAGCCACTCCTGCACGGTCGCTGCCCCCCTCGAGGGAATGGAAACCACAGCAGGGTTTTACGACAGCATTAAACTCAATGTTCCCAGCACCTCTCGTAGCACAGGACCTGCTCACAAGGGTTATTCCAGCCTGAAGGGCAGATTTACCAGAAACAAATCCAGAGAAGCAGCCATGGGGCTGTTTGAACACCTTCTGCCAAGAAATGCTCCAGCATGAGAGGGGCAACAACTTGTTTCTTCCTGTTTCCTAGTAAATTAACTATAATAATGATGGCAGTAAACTCCCCTTGGCTTTATCCTTGCCCTCCAGAGCAGATTCAATAAGCAGCTTGCCTGAGTGGCAGAACTGTGATTTACTCCCAGAAAAGGACACATTAAGATGTGGGGCAGCAGGAAGTTTCCATATGCCCCCCAACCAAATTCCCTTCCCCAGCCATTCCCACAACTGAGGATCAGATAAGCTTCCCTGCTTTCTTTCCACATTAAAAGGTTTGGGAGTCCCAGCCCATGGCTTGGTTAAAGAAGCCCCAAAGACATGTTCATGGAGGGGAGCTCACACCAAACTCTTTTCTTCACAGAGTGGATGCTATCACCCATCCACAGGATGCTCTAAGTCCAAGCATCCCCCAAAACCATGCTGGTACCCACAGCTGGGCACAAGCTGCTTCAGAACCTGAGTTGGCAGCTGCAAATAGCCAAAATGCCCTAAAATACCTGAAAGTGAATTCCCACTGATGGGCAGCTGAAACCTCGACAGCTCCCATATCAAAAAGACCAGTCTCCAGCAAGGGATGTGGCATCTGAAGTACTCATTGAGCTGGAGCCATCCCAGCATTGTGCCCATATGATGGGCAGCTATCACCCCCCAGAGGACCCAAACCCACAAGCTGCTCCCTTTCCACTCATGTATCATCCTCCAAACACTCTTGGATGGGTTTTGAAGCCACCATGAGAGCCAAACTCCCAGCGAGGGCTGCTGGGTCCACACAGAGGCCAGGGAGGAGAGGCTCGATGCTCTGTACCGCTCACATCAAGCCCTCTGCATCCCACCATTTCTACTTGATTCCTTTCTAAAGGGGCTGTATTTATATTTCAAAAGAGCTTGTTTGTGTAATTGCCAAAAAAAATTAAATTAAATAAAAAACAAAGACACAACCCAAGCCTGCTACAATGAGTAATTATCCTGCTCCTGCCTCGTACCCTGTAAACAAATGTATTTGTAACCAATTTGCAAGCACTTTGCATAAGGGGCCCAGAACACTCATGCCTGTTTGATGCATTTTGACATTAATTTGATAATAGCAGCTTAACAAGGAATCCAGGCTCCCTAGCTATAAATATGCTGCTTTTCCACTTCCTTTTATCTGCACAGTGAAATAATGTTTTTCCCCCTGCTGCAATAACCACCATCCAAAGCCTTTCATGAATGCCCTTTATGTCCTTTAGCATTTCAAGGCTTTCTTTCTCTATTTTTTTCTCTCCTCCTGGAGAAGGTAAAAGGGTTTTATTAGTTGTATTTTTAATTCCTGTTCATCAGGGGGAAGGAGAAGAGAGGACAGTGATGGTGCTCTGATAATGCAGCTGCCAGGAGACAGGGACAGGAGACTTGTTTGTTCAGAAATACTTCTCCATCCGTTTGTGCTTCATCTCAGAGAGAAAGCTCATCCTTTTCCTCTTCTTCTCCGCTCCCTGTGGCTCTCCCTCTCCATGCAAGCCTCCACCAGCACACCAGAAAGCAAATTCAAACATGGTGAAATGGGAACAGGACACTGGAGTCCACTCTGGTGCCAACCAGGAAGCCACCATAGGCCCTAGGTCCACACCACCAAGAGAACCATCATGTGTCCCACAGGGACAGCACAGAAAGAGCTGGATCATGGGGACTGAAACAGGGTTATGGCTTGTTCATGCCTTGGCAACACCGTTCCTCCTCTTCTTCTGGTCCCTCTCAAGATTTTCCACCTAACCCCGTGGTCAGAACCTCGCTCAAACACAGGTTCTCACTCATGCACACATCCTTCACCTCTGCCTTGCCTGTCAGCCCCAGGGAGAAGCTGTCTTTGGGGCCTAGGAGGTATCAGCACAAAATGAGCACCTTGGGAATTATTGGCTTCATCCTTTGGATGAAGCCTCTCAGAGATGAAGCAATTTGGCCTCTCTCCTCCATCCTCCCTTCTCCTCTTGCCTCTGCCTTGGAGCCAGCATTGCACAAGCTGCTCCCAAATCGATCCAGGGGGTGAGAAGTTGCACTCGGAGCACAGAACCAGGGGGCTTCTCCTCCTGCCATCCCAGGCCGGGAGACCTCCCAGACAAGGACCCAGTAGATGTAAGAACAAGCTCTTCACCCTCAGCCTTTTCACACCTCTGCTCCAGTTCCCTCTCCTGGAAACCGAGCTGTGTCCCTCCGTGCCAACAGACAAGCTGGCAGAGGGCACAAGATCAGTGCTGAACGGGAAGAAGTTGCTCCACACGGGCCTTTCCTCCCACCAGCATATCGTATCCACCACGGCCCTGCCAGCCATTTCCCCCTTCAGTGCTCCTCTGGGATTGTTCACACCAACGCCCCATGGCCAGTCCCAGCGATAAGTTGGAGGCTTAGCAGAGTCCAAAAGCACATTCTTTCCTCAGCCTCCTCCCTCCTTATCTCTTTCCTCCCTCCCCCAAAACCACAGTTAGATAAAAGTTATTGGAACAATAAAATCCGTAACTTAAACACGAGGGCAGGAGGGATGGAGGGAGGGTCTCTGCTCCGTGCCCGGGTGAGCAGGCTTACCAGAACAACATGACCCCCTCTGGAACAAAACCTGGTGCAGGACCTCCTGCAGCCCCACCACAAGTCCTGCATGGCCTTACCCACCTTTTGAGGGATCTCCTGCTGCTTTACCTACCTGGGATGAGCTGATTTAAACACATGGGTACATGAGCTGCACTGTTTTCCACCAAGCTGTTCCTCCTGCATGCTTGCTTTGTGGATTTCTACTATCAAAAGTAGGTACTGCAGGTACCTGAAGCCCAGTTTCCCTGTGTGAGCACTATCCTGCACCCTACAAACAGCAACACAAGAGACAACTCAGTAGGATCCCGGTTTTCTTCAGCATTGATCAGCATTCCCACAGAGGCAAGCCAGGCAGCTGGTGCTGCCCCACGTGCACAGAGTTGTGGTCCAGCACATCCATCCCGCTTCCCTCAGTGTTTGAGGAACATTTCCATGGACACTCTCTCCCCTTCAATATCTGGTGGCAATCCCATCCTGCTCCCCTCTATCCCTTCAATATTTGGTGCAATACACTTTCAACCACCACCACAGGCACCCAGGCTCCAGGGACCACGCTCCTGCTGTGGCTGCAAGAGAACTGCAGTTTTCTTCATCACATCAACCTGTGCTGCCTGCTTCCACCACACCAGCTTCCCCTTCCCACAGTCTCCACCATCCCAACTCAACTACATCCACGCTCTGGTTCACTTACCCAGGAATAAGAGCTGCTTTGTCCCACAGCAACACGTCTCAGCAGTTGAGTGCTCAGAGATTCACAGAGAAAAAGCATTTCCTAAAGATAAAGTAGCTCCTTTAACGTGCTGCTGAGCCCACAGCCACAAGCATGGAGGTGCACAGAGCAGCACCCGCAGACCTTGGACCTGGACCCCATTAGCATCCCTTACCCCAGCACTCCCAGTGCCCTCCCAGTCTGGACTGGGGCCAACCCCAGACATACCTCACTGCAGCAACTCCTCTCACATCACTTAAGCTTGAAGTGTGACACCAAAGCAGACGTGTCAGGCTTTGGGCTGTGGTTTGGAAGGGAAATGAGAGGCGGGAGGCAATGAGGAGACCTGGTTCCAACTCAGTTTCACTCTTTATTTGAAGTTTTACATGCCACCAGCATACATGAAAGTTGCACATTCAGAATTCGACTCACTACTAGAACAAAGGGCCAGATGCAAAAAAACCAAGTGTCAAACGAGTGCATGGATGGAGGAGCCTGAACCCAGGAGCTTGTTGGTACTTGTGACCAGGCTGTGCCGCATCCCAGTGGTACCTGAGGCATCAAAGAACCCACTTTTGATGGGCATCTCCCTTTGCCATGTCCAGGGCGCTGGCTGTGACCTGGCTCTTGTCTCCCAGAGCAGCACCGTTCCCTTTCAATAAGCTAAACAAGCAGTTTTGGTACCATCTCTTCCAGAACCGAGGGTGTTTGGAGACCAACTGCCCATTTAATGCTTTCCCTGCATTCCCCTTTCACCAATGCCAGCAGTTTTTACAATGAGAAACAATTTCCACCCGCTGTTTATAGGGAGAGACGACAGAAATAGGGACTCTTACACTGACATTTTCTTTTCAAAGAAAGTTTTTGATAGAAAACCATTTTCCCCAGCAGCCTTGGGCAGGGAGTTGCAGCTTCTACTTCAAAGGGCCAACTTCAAAACCAAATCCAGTGTCCTAATGGTTTTGTGCTACATTACTTAATTGTCATACAGCTAATTAGCAATGCCTGATTTCCCATTCTCTGTGCATAGATGAAGTGCACAAAAGAAGGGGCTACTTGAAAGAATAAATAAAACAAGGCACCAGGCAGCCAGGCTCTGACAACATTAACATAAAACGTTACACTTTACCATTTAAAACACTGAAATAACCCCCCCATCATGATTAAACCTGTATTGATCTGCCTCCCTTCAGATCGCAGAGCTTTGGATCTCTGTGAGGAAGTGTGGGCTTAGTGTGTGTGTCTGTGTGTCTCACATCAACACATGCAGCAGAGATCTTTAAGATTCTAATTATTTCCCTATCACCAAGTCAGATGGGGATCAATAGATGGTACAAACTGACCCCTTTCCTCCAGTGTCAGGGGGGGAATGAAAGAAACAAGAGAAAGGGGAGGGCAAAAGGAGAGCGTCAGAGGTCAATGCCACGAAACAATACATATTGATGTCTCCATTCATTTCAACCAGCGGAAAGGTCAATGCCTCCCTTGCTTCATGTTTTATGGCTGAAATCCTGCTGCTAACAGCAACAATGTTAGTAGGCAGACCTCATCCATCCTTTTTTATTCTTACCATTATTTCTAACCAGGTTAGCCATTTTGAAAATTGGGAAGCAGCAGTCAGGAGGAAAAGAGTGGAAGCTGCCCTGGAAATTAATGGAAGAGATGGTTTCCATTAGTTTTTGAGCCTGCCTGTCCCCCCCCAATCTGTGCTCCAGTTTGTCCCTCACTGCCCCCTAAAAAATGAAAAGGGCCTGAGGCAACATCCCTTCACTATTAATCATTATTCCCTGTACAACATCCCAATTGGTTTCTATGGAAATGATTCTCCTGCTGGAGTTCCCCGGCTGCCTGCACATCTAATCAGAGAGGCAGGAGAGCTGCAATGAAGATGTGCCTCCGCAATTCCCGACGTGGCTCCCTGCATTGGGCTCCTGCAGCCAGGGGAGAGGAGCTTTGGCTGGACACTCTTTGCTGGGACCAGCCAAAGGGGATTGCATCTCCTTTAAGCAGACAAAACGACTCTTCTCCACCGGTTAACTCCCAAAAGGAAAAGCCCCACGTTCCTGTGGCCACAGGGAATACCCCATCCTGAAAAAGGGACGCTGAATGAAAGCACCCAGCACCTCACAATGCACAGTCCCGTTCCTGTACGTCATCCCAGGACTTTCATGCCTCTGAATATCAGCAAGGGGAAGGGATGGACCCTGCTCTGTTCCCCTGGGAGCAGGCCTGGGCAAAGGAGGAAGGAGGTAGTCATGCAGATTCACCCCAGCCCTGCAAGTGGTGAGGCCAAGTCTCATGGTGTGTGTCTGGCTTCCAGCCCGAGGTCCATGACACCGTCCTGCCCTGTCTCCACCTCCCATCTCTCCTGTGCCTGCCCAACCACCTCCTCCATAGAAAAGAGACTGCAGTCCAAGCTCTCCTGAAGGGAGAGGCCGTTGCCACACAGCCCCCTTTCCAAACCGAGCAGTGGGTACACTGCCATTTCCTCAAGAGACCATGAAATCAGCTTTGGAGAACAGTGAGGAGCAATCCTTTAACCTACAGTGCTAAGAACCACACCAGAACACTGACAACTCAGCCCCACCAAACTCCCCACACCAAAACCACTATCACTCTTCAGGTCAGGATCCTCCTATCCTGCAGGAACCAAATGCCACTTTGCTGAAGACGACTTTGGATTTTAGCAGAGCAACAACTTCTGATTTTCCACACTAATGGCACTTGACCCAGAATATCCTTCTCCCAGAGAAATGTGGGTACCTCTTTTGTGGTCAAAGCAAAGATTTCTTCTGCATTCCCCAAAGATCAGAGGTCTGATTTGGAGCACAGCAAGACACACGCCAGCAGGGAGTGGGAATCCTGCAGAGGCGCTCCCTGTGAGAAGGGCACCTTCTGTAATTGAATTCATTTATTTTAGAGTATGGACAGTGGCATCAGCAGGCTCAGAGGTCACCTCATTAGATGCCTATAGATAGCAGGCAGAGAGATTTCTGGAGAGATGGGGACAGAGACCAGAGAAAAGGAGGGGGAATTTCATATTAGTAAAAGCTAGGAACAAACCACCCATCTCTCTGTTCTCCTCTCCTCCTCTGATGCTGCACACCAGAGTCTCAGCGCTGAGTGGGCTCCGAGTCCCATATATTGCTCTGCTCAGAACATATGGTGTGATGTTTAATAGCCCGGCTCTGCCAATTGGGGACTATTAGGGTGGGTTCTTTTCCCAGTGTAAATGTTGCAGAATATAAATTGTAATTAACACCGATGCCAAAATAGCACTTAGAGAAAATAAGCACATTATTAACATCTGGTGAATCCTGCCTGGAGTGCAGAAGCAGCGGAAATTCTCACTCACCAGAAGAGGATTTGTAGGAGAGGTATCGAGCACTGGCCCGGAATTGGGAAGTCGAGGGTGGAAGGAGTTTTTAGCTCTTTAGCATTATTTGTGGTGCTATCTTTATTACCTGTGGGTGACCTTTCCTAGCCCTGATTATAACTGGTAGCGTTTGCATCAGGCCTTCTGACCCGCTTGTATGAATACAGATGTCTAAACGTCCTACTCCAGGCAACAGAATAATGGTGTTATAAAACATGCCTGATTGCAAGACACGAGGCAGATGGGTATCACGTTGCCAAGCAAAAGACAGAGCATGTTTCATCAGGTTGTTCTAACCCCCAAGACCAAAGGGTTAACACCACCATGAAGCAGTGAGCGTTTTCTGCATTCCACTGTCCCCCAACCCAGGTTTTGCAGTGGGATAGGAACATGGTTCTGCCAAACTCTTGCTGGTGCCACACTGTGTATGTGGAGGGGAAATCCCTGCTGAGGGTGGGAATGGCCTCACTCCTGTAACATGTACCAAACCTTGAGATTCCCCAAAACAGTTCCCATCAGGCATCAGAGCTCCATACCCTCAGCCTTCCCACTACACTGCCCTGAGGCCAGAGGCACGAGGAGGAGAAAGCAGCTCTGCTAATGCTTCAAATAAGGAGAAAGCAGCTTTGGAAACACTCACTGCCTATCCCTTGCTATTTATTCTAGGAAAGAAACATGGACAAAAGCTAGGCAGAGCTGAGGTGGACTGAACTGGACAGAGCAGAGACTTGTGTTCCTGCCAAAAAGTACATCTGATTTGCTGAAGCGAGGGAGGAGGAGAGACAAAAGCTGCTGGAGAGGGAGAGAGGGATTCAAACAGGCAAGTAATATGACAAGAGGTAGAAAGAATGACCTCGTTGGGAGAGCAGGAGAGAAAACAGTGGCAGGATGCCAAGAACAGGGCAGCAGCTCCTCGCACTCACCAGCATGGTGTCTAACCCGAGGCAGAGTCTCACCCACTTGAGGAGCTGCAGCCATTCCCGGAGGAGCACGAGCCAGCTTCACCACCTTGCTACCAGCTGTGAACCACAGACCATGCTGGCACCCTGTCCTGAGTAGGGAAGGGAGAGAAACTCAGGGCAGAGAGCAACCACATGCAGGGGGTAGTGTTAGCAATGCACAGACTTGTGCTAGTAGAAGGCTAACTAACATTAACCTGCTTGTTAACACCCTAACCTAGCCAAGCCCAAGGGTTACAGCAGTGTGGCTCAAGACTTACACCAGCAAGACAGATTTCCAGGCAGGTTCACACCTGACCGATGGGAAAGTAAGGAGAGAAAGTCCTGCAAAGCTTTTGCTCTCATATCAATCCCATCAGACCAGGCTTCCTATGAACCGCTGATGGCAGAACACTCTTTGGGAGACGGCATCTCATGTAGAAAATGCCAACAAGGAGATGGGGACATCATCTTTGGATGATGCATCTGGGCTTCCTCAGAAAAGCACTGCTCAACACATTAGGGAATGTCTAGGTGGAGAAGTTAGACAGCTCCTGTTAGCTGTTTTGCAGAAGACAGACCCAGTGTGCTACCACAAAACACTCCAGCAGAAGGGAAATCCGACTGCCACCCAGAAACATAGCTCCAGGAATTCCTAACTTGGCTTTTGGTACAGCTGTCTGATGCTTTCAAAAGTGCTCAGTAAATAAGGCAATATGAAAGTGATCCAGACCACTACTGGTGCCTGAGGAAGTTCTGTGGAGCAGAGAAGCTGACTGAAATCACACTGTGAAAATACTTCCTAACATCTCTAAAATTAGCATGAGCTCAAGGCATGGGATCTAAGGACAGAACTGAAACACTACATTCCCATCTACACTGCAAGACAGACCACGTTTAAAAGCAGATCCAAGCCTCAACTTACTCACGGTAGGCACCATCTACCCCTAGGACATGGATTTCCAAAAGAGCTGAGAACTCCTTCCACCAGACGGATGGAAACAGCATCAGCAAGAACATACCATGGTCGAGGCACTAATGACCTTTAATTTGCTATTCAAAATAAAAAGAGAGTCCTTGTGGCACTTCTCCATCAGAAATAAACCCCTTTCAATAGCTGGGATTGCATGTGTGTGACCACAAATGTGTACTTGTAACATAGAAAAGATGTGATGCACTTCAAGTGAGCAACACATTTTTGTGCCTTTTAGCTGGCTTAGGCTTTCTACTTTGCCAAAAACAAACTGAAGCAAAGAATGATTTCCACCAATACCACAAAGCACACTGCTGAAGTACACAGGGGCCCTTTAGGAAATACACCAGGCGACACAAAGAGCATCATTAAGTCAGTTTCTCTTACCTTTAACTTCAGTAAAACAACAAAACAATTCCTATTAACCGCGAGGAAATACTCATCAGATTCCAGAAGCCTTGGAGAGAGGATTTTCAGATGCAAGCAATATCCAATAGATGGTTTCCCCACTGCAAAGGACCAGCTTTTATTTCATTTTGCAATTGCACCTATTTCAAGTGATTGTACAGCATCCAGGGAGGCGGCCAGGAGCTGAAGGATGGGGAATCCAGGCCAACAAGAAGCTATTTCAACTGTGTTCACGCTGACTGTCCTTTCCATGCTGTGAGAGTCACCACCACAAGTTGGGAGGTTCCTCGGCCACTCTGCTTTTAAACAAGGTAATTTCATCCAAGTGCCTCATGGGGACATCTCTGATGACCTCTGTCAAGTCCTCATGAAGCAGAGGGAAAATGACGACGTTTAATGCAGGGCGATCCGCCTGGAAACTAAATCAGACAGAGGTTATTAGCCAAGGAAAAAGAGGAATTCTCCAGTGCAAGAGAAGAGGATCGCATGGATACACATCATGTGGCGGTGAGGAGAAGGAAGGGTTGTTCAGAGGAGGCAGCTGCAAGTCAAGATCTCCTGCTCTCCTCTATGTCAGCAAGGAGTACAGGCTTGCACCCCTTTTCAGGGTCTTTGAGCTAACACAAACCCAAGCATAGGGAAGGAGGAAGAAGTTTTGGGCAAGGAGCTCAGACATAACAACTTGAACCACCTACAAACCAGAGGCAAGCTGCAGAGCCATTAAGAAAATCAGGCCAGAGCAGTGCCAGGCATTCCCTCAGGGCTGAGCCTGGGATTATCACTTCAGGCTGGGTTGTTCTGCATGCAGAGTCTACACTCTGCAATTAGAGCATGGGCAAGTTTAGAAAGCTCAGATCTGCAGATAAGCATTGAAGTGTGTGTGCTCACACACACACACACACACACACACACACACACACACACTGCATCCTCCTTCTTAATCCAAGTGGCAGAAAACCTGTCTTGGTACCACGGCAATTTGCCCTAACAGAAACACAGGTCACATATCCCTGTTTGCCACTTGAATTTTGGGTTCTACTATCTTAATCCACAGCCTCAGCCTTTTTGGCCCCCTCTTACAGAAATCTGCATTCTCCTCCTGCCCTCCCAGCTATTCTTGCCTACACCGCACCACTGGGTCTGCCTTCCAGCAAGCAAGAGGCCCAATACAACAACATGAGAGGGTTATAACTACAGAGCAAAGGAAGAGAACAGCAAAAGTTAAAGCCATTTATACATGTATGTATAATGTAATGTATAATGTAATGAGAGCCATACAAAAAAGAAAGCCCATCAGCAAGTATTCTACATGATAGCAACCTGGTGAGTAACAGAACATTGGGGAAGAGAAATAGTATTACTCAGCGTGGCACAATGGGTTAGTCTTTTAAAGCTGGGGGGTAAAGGGAAGTTATGCTGCAGTTTAAGAGTTACACCCTTAAGATTAAAAAGCCTCGTGACTCTCAGCCTATGTCACCAAGATGCTTCCTCCAAAGTGTGTGACAAGGGCTAGTTCATTATCACTGTAAAGGAGGCAGAGTCGAACTGGCAGCATCAGTCCCTTGAGGCTGTACCAAGTTGTGTTGGGTCAAAAGAGAAGTTCACTGCTCACACCAGCTTCTTTTAGACAGATGTGGGTCTGGAAAACTCCCAGCTCATCTGCAGCTCTGAAACAGCCAGATTTCTGTCAAACAGAGAGGGGAACAGCTGGAGATGCTGCTGCTGGAAACACACATGAAAATCCCAGGTAGCAATACAGCCAGCTGAAGAAAAGGCCACAAGAGAGTGGCATTTCTCAGCAGTCAGAAAGGATATTCCCATCCACAAGTGATTTGGAGTAGAGCTGCCAAAACTGAAGCAGAGAAACTCCCATTCCAAGGCTAGCTGCTCAGTCCTGGTGGGTTAAATTAATTTGCCTGAACCTAAGTAGCTGCAGGAATAAGGATTTCCAGCAGCAAAACTACCCAGGGCAATGTTAATGGTTCTGCATCACAGACCTGCCCTTCATGCCTCAGGGCTGGCAGGACACCTCTCCCTGAGTGGATGTGGGGGCTTGTGTAGGAGCTGCAGTTTCTTACTTCCACAGCACTGCCTACAAGAAATCAACGAGCAAATAACCACTGATCTGAGAGGCAGTTGGTAAAGTCTGCAGTGAAATTACATAAAACACAGCAAATGTCTCTTTGATAGTCCCTCCTCTGCCTCAGCTCTTCATGTGTCTTATCCAACACCACAGTCCTGCAGAGAAAATCATGTTAATAGACCAAGTTTACTGAAGTTCAGCTCGGAAGAAACAGCGCTCTCCCCAAGGCAGAGAAACCTCTGCTTCTTTCTTTGGCTATAGACTCTCCCAAATTAGATCTGCATGCTGCCTTCTCACCATAGACAAAATTGCACTTTATGAGCAGCCTTTACATGTAGCTATAAAAACGAGAACCTAGACAAGTTTACATGACAATCTGCCACCAAGACGGCTGAAAAAACCCCAATACGGTAAATCCACCTTCCGAAGAGGCCGGATCGATGGGAGAGGTTTGAACTTGATCTTAAAAGGGGAAAAGAAAAGAAAGCTTTGTAATTTTCACCCCCCCCACACACACCCTTTCAACAGGAAACTGTATGTTACTGCAAACCTTGTAAATTCCATACCCAGCAAGTTGACGCCGGCGAATTCTTTCCATGTACAATTTGCGTGATTTAAGGGGAAAAAAAAAGGAATCAAATGCACATGGTTCACTATTATTCTCAGCTAAATGTGCGTGCAAAGCCTCTCCTTTAACTGCCTGTTAAAAAACACCCTGGTTTTAACAAGCAGCTGTCATAATGTTAAACTGGGATTAGCAGTTCCCAAAGGCAGCCTCCCTCGGCAATCTCTGCTCCTTTAGTCCTCCCCTGGAAGGCAATTCCTTTCTTCATACACCTGTCCAGGTGGGCTAGATTAAGTGAGAAGCACTTAGAGCACTAGGTCCAAAGGCCCCAGGCATGGGGAGGAGATAACAAGAAGGGGAAGAGACTGAGTTAATGAGTTGCAGAATAGCTCCTGTAATCTTCTTGCCGGTTCTTTCCTCATTCCACACCTGGATGGACTTCAAACCCCATCTACCTCTGGCTTGTAAAATGAAAACCCGAAGAACAGAGAAGGATGTCGACCTGGGGAGACAAAAGAGCTGCAGTTTCAGACATGAAGCCCAGGGGTTTTTTTCCTCCAAGGGAGAAATGCCAAGGACATGCTTGCTTGCTCTCTCCTACAAAACCTCCAGACTAAACTCATCATGATTAATTAAATGAAAGCAAGTTTTCTAGGCAACTGACTAGCAGCCCCTTCAAAACAGAGCCTTTAATCAGAAACAACCACTGGGATAACAAAGAAAATACACCCCCAACACACATATTTTCCAGTGTAGACTCTAGTCTAGCAGACTCAACACCAAACCAACAGCCACCCAGTGGGAACTTTTACAAGGATGTGCCTGAAGTGTCTTCATTTGGATGTGGGCAGCTAGTTGGAAACATCCATGGAGCTGGGAAACAAGCATTGAAGCGCAGCCTGTGTCACAAATTCCTCCTGGCATCAGCAGAGGTATCACCTCACCCCGCAGTTAGATCATGAGCAGGTTGCATGTGGCTGAAAGGGTTGTAATTTGTCTCCAAAATTATCCCAGAGCAGGTGTGGACTGGACACAATAAGGTTATTTTCAAGTGAACAGCTTGGTAAGTAGCCTAACACTGGGTTCTCAATTACTTCCAAGCAGTGTGGCAGGATCCGATATGTAGGTCAGGGACAAAGTCAAAAAGGAGGAGGAAAAAGTCTAAAGCAAAGCTGCTCTTTGATCAGATTTCCTCGATTTTAGCAAGACAAAAGAGTCACTCCCTGGAATGTGGTTATCTCCTGGCAAACACTCTCAGCATGTTTTCAGACATACCTCTCTAGAGAGGCCAGAGAGTCCCCAGGACTCCATCTGCTGATGGAGCTAAAGGGCACCCCAATGCCATAGGAGAATCTCACCTGTAAAGATGGATTACGCCCCCCTGCAACTCTGCACCCAGAAGCCAACAGCACTGCTGCATTAGGTGCTGCCCAAACTTACCTTCTCTTCCTTGTAAGGAAAGGATAAGGCAGTTCTTTGGACTGAAGATTGTTATTTCCCCTTGAGGTTTTGCAGAGAAACCGAAGACAAGGCCTATGCCAAACTCAGACACTGCAGCACATCCCGCTTCACAAAAGCTAGCAAGCAGGGGTAAGGACACACAAGGTGGTAAAATTAAGCACTGGCAGGAAAAGCAGCACACACCAGATAAAACAAGGAAATACGGTGTATGAGGGCCAGATTTTTGAGCTCCACAATGAGATGAGCTTATAGAAGAGGCTCTAGAGAAGGAAAATAAGGAAGAAAAACCAGGAGAGGCTTGATCTGGGGGAAGAGAGCACAGCGGGGACAGAGCAGATGTGGACTCCTGTTTGCATGACTCTCACAAATGCAAACAATCTCTGCTCCCTCCTCCATTTAACTTCCCAACAGGCTGGCGAGCCACTTCTGGAGAGGCACAAGATGCCAAGAGAGTCCAGACCAGCTCACTTTTGGCCTTGTACACAGCTCCTCCACCTACATGCACAAAACCCCTGTTAATGCCCTGCCAGCACAGCGTATGTCTGTTTTCACTGGAAGACTTAACATCTGAAAGTTCAAATCTGTCTTGAAAGCTTCAGCCAGCATACCTGAGCCAGGCTGGAAACTCCCACCCCTGAAGCATGGCACGGTGGAAGGGAGGAAATGCCAGGACAAGCTGCAGCAACAGACAAATGGCATGACCCAACAGACAGACATCTTTTCAGGGAAGGATACACACATACTTATTGTTCCACTGGCCATGCCCTGAACTCATTGCAGGGAACTGCAAAAGCTTTCCTTGCTTAGTAACTGCCAGCAGCATGAAATGAAGCTTCTCCAGAGCATCTTCCAGCCATGCCAAAGAAACTGCAGGTGCGATTCCCCCAGACCCTTTCCTCTGTGAGCAGAGAGGACCTTTGCCCCCCCACTTATCCCCAGAAGGGGTTCAAAGCTTCCACACACTGACACTGAAGCAGACCCATTCATTTTCAAGCCTTAGGAATGGACTTCAACAGTTCCTGAGAAAAACTGTTGTTATTCCTCATGTTGCTCTTAGCTCCAGACGATATTTCCTCCATAAAGGGTTTTCCTTTAAGGGTGTCTTCCACCCCCTCATGTCTACATGGACAAACTGGCCTTCCGTCAAGGCTTGTGATCTCCCTTCACTTCATATCCCATCACTACAGCCTCCAACCTGAGCTGCAGGGGTGTAGATGGGTCTCTGGAAGTCATTCACACACAGCACTGCCAACTCTCCCATTATCTTCAATGCAGCATCCTCTGCCACTGCATCAAGTCACGGGGAAGGAGCAGTATAAATCAGGCTCATCCCAAGTAGAGGCAAATTACATCTCTCTGCTGTGGTTTCTCTCCATAAGGCATGAATGACACTGTGCTGTGAACTGAGGTTTATACCAAACACACTCACAGACTGAGGTTCTTGCATTATTTTGCCAGCTGAACTCTGCATCAGTCAAATGTGACTGGACAATTAGAAGGGGAGGGAATAAGAACTCAAAGAGCGATGCCAGAGCGCCCAGGACATGTCCTAGGGGAGTGCTCTGCCAGAGCAAGCTGGAAGTTATTTCCTAATCTCTTCCACAAATTAAAAAGCTACTGCAATAACGGCTCAATTAGATTTATTTTACTATGGAAATGCTTTAAAGCTGCAGTTAATGCTTCCGTTCAGCCTTTTACACCCTCATGAAGAGAAAGCACCACAGTACTATTCCAATATTATTTCTCAGCCAAGAGACAGAGAGGACAATCCTTGAAACCTATTTCATGCACAAACCAATCCATCCACTAAGGAAAGGTTCAGGACTGAATTCCCTTCAAAACACATGAGCTAGCAGTTAGAACAAGCCATTTGGGTCAACCACAGGAATGCATTTAAGTAGGGGGTATGTTAGTACCCCCAAAAGGAGATATATAAATATGCCAAGTTTGGGATGGTCCCACTGTAAAGTATTTAAACCCACTGGCTTGGAAAGTATTTGAACCCACCCCTAAACAACACTCCTGATAGAAGCAAAGGTGCCCGGGCCACACCTCAAGCAGTCAGCCCTCACCAAGGAATTCTTGGGTAACGCAAGCTGACAAGGATGCAGTTTGTTATTTGGTCTGTGACAGAATGATTCAGGGGTTTCCAAGAGCAGGAAATGAAATAGACAATGAAAGCTGGAACAGGATGCTAATGATTCACTACACCAGCCTAGCGATACATTAAGTCTTCTGCAATCAGACGCAGGGCCTGAGCCCACAACATGCTTAGGCTAGCGGAGTGGGATTGGCAGCTACCACGCTGGCTCTGTGCTCCAGGAAAGCCAACAGCACAGAGGGACTTTTTCAAGGTCAGAAAGAAAAGAAGGTGGTGAAGGGATGCAAAACCAGCTCGAAAATCTCAAATAAGCCCTCGGTGCCAATAGGAGCTTTTTGCAGTATCGATACAACTGCAGCAGTCAGGTGGGCAGTGCAGGAAGGATGCTGGAGGACTCAATGATCTTGCACTCACTTACTGCCCTAACAGCCCCCTCTTACCCAATCTAACAGTAAAAACAGTTACTCAAAAGGCTTTTTCTAAGGCCAAGCCCACAACGAGAATCCAGGCAGGAGGAACACTGCAGGGGTATCCAGGGCAATAGCAACAAGGGAGGGGAGAACACCTAGCTCTGAGGGGAGCAATTCATTTGTGATAGTTTTGGTGCTGTGCTAAATGCCAGGAGAGGGGCTGGCTCACTCAGCACTTCCCAAATAGTTTTTCCCCCATGGTCCCACCTGGAAACCCTATTTCTGCAGCTGAATCCCAGGAGGGTGCTTTATCCCTCCAGCGAGCATCATAGCTCTTACAGCCACACAGGGCCACTGGAAGCAGCAGTTTAAGAAAAGGTAAGATCCAGCCAAGAGTTTCATGTTAAAAAAGGATAATAACAAGCAGGGGAAAATTTAGGCAATGCTACAGGAACTTGAATAGTAAAATCTAATTTAGACTGAGACAGCTATTCCTGGAAAGTGGCAGGAGTCCTATTGTGGAAGGCACTTCAAACTGAGTGGTGCTCATACTTGCCACAGGCAGAAGGAAAGTTAAGGTAGTGTTTCTCTTGGTCTTGGATCCCCAGAACGGGCAGATTGTCCTAAACCAGTAAAATTCTCTGCACTTTCCAGCACTGGTTAACCCTCAGTTGTCGAAACACAGAATTGTTTAGGTTGGAAAAGACCTTTAAGATCATTGAGTCCAACCATTAGCCCAGCACTGCCAAGGCCACCACTACATTATGTCCCCAACCACCACATCTACATGTCTTTTAAACACCTCCAGGGATGGTGCCTCCACCACTGCTCTGGGCAGCCTGTCCCAATGCTTGACAACCCTTCCAGTGAAGAAATTGTTCCTAATATCCAATCTAAACCTCCCCTGGTGCAGCTTGACGCCATTTCCTCTTGTCCTATGGCTTTGTAACTGGGAGAAGAGACCAATACCCACCTCACTACAATCTCCTTTCAGGTAGTTGTAGAGAGCCATAAGGTCTCCCCCTGAGCCTTCTTTTCTCCAGGCTAAACCACCTCAGCCATTCCTCATCACACTTGTGCTCCAGGCCCTTCACCAGCTCCGTTGCCCTTCTCTGAACCTGCTCCAGCACCTCAATGTCTTTCCTGTAGTGAGGGGCCCAGAACTGAGCACAGGATTCAAGGTGCAGCCTCACCAGTTGCCCACTGGCTTTCCAAAGCCATTTGCTGGAGACAGGCAGCCAGCATGGCTAGAGGAACAGGGGCAGAGAGCTAGAGCCAGGGCTCTAGCTCCCCACTCCAACCCCACAGCACTTGGGGGATGCTGCACCAGGACCCCAGCCAGCCCCAGCCCTTCTCCCAACAGCTCTCAGACCTACCCACCACCTCCCCAAACCACACTTCAGCTGCACCATGGTCTCTGGCTTCCTGACCACGCTCTCTTACCATGGCTTACCTTGGTTTGCATTTCTATAAATCACAACTCACCTCTATACCTTGACACTTTTCTCCTATGAATGAAGAATCCCTAATGATGCTCTCAGGGATTTTGCGGGGTTTGGTTGGTTGGAGGTTTTTAATTGTTGCTTTCTTGATCTTTTCCAAGGTGGTTTTTTCAAGGACTTTTCACAGGCTTCTATTGTCTGGTGTTGTAGAGTCCTTGAAATCATTACACTGATACCTAAACACTCAAGATAAACCCGATCAAATTCCAAAGGAACACACTGGAAAATAAAACCTATCACTGAGGCCAAGGGGATATTTGCCAAAGCATTTCCCATCCCCTTTTCCAGTCTGTTTTCTGCTGGTAAAGCAATTTCTCCTGCACGCTTATGAAGTGCCCGCTAAACGTGTGCCATGTAGCTTCCAGTCATCCAAATTCCTTGCCCGCAAGATTTCTAGGGCAGAGAAATACAGGCGTGTAAACACGAATCGTTCGCATGCAACACATGAGTAAGCAGTGGGACACCTTCCATAGGTCACAGCTCCATCTACTGACTACTTCACAAAATAACAGCGTGAAAACCCTCGGAAAGCTGCTGGAAGCAAGTCCCGTCCCCCCGGACCGGGCTTTGGACACACGTCTCTTTGCAAGCATTTCGAATCCCAACACAGCAACTCAGCCCAAAAGGGAGAAGCCAAACCTCCCTTTCCTGCAAAGAAGCCGCTCTGCACAGCAACAGGTCTTGAAACTACAACAGTGGGTCCTCAAGTTGTGGTATTTTAGTGTTTCTGGTTAAAACCACTGCAGTGGTTTTAACAGCAGAGCTATTTAAACAAAGACAACACGTGCTTGGAGTTAAGCACTTTGGCAAAGTTAAGGTCCAAGCATAAAAGGGATTTTTAGATTTTGTTTGTGAAATCTGCTGCTATCTGGAGTGTGGCAGCAGCTGAGCACCATGTGATAGGAAAAAAGATGTCATTTTACAGAGAAACCAAGACCAGACCACTGTCACATGTGAAGCTGAGGAAGATCAGGAAGGTGGATATGGATCACTCAAGCCACACATCCCACTCTAACCACTAGGCCCTTCTTATGTGCACAGAGTATCTCCCTGAACCCATAAGGAGATTACCCCTCCCATTCACGCAGAAAAAAAACAGAATAAAGAAAAACACTGCAATGATTTATCTGCCCAGAGGGAAACAGTCTTCTCTAAAGCTCAGAGGAGACCTTGCCCTTGCAAGCCTCTTGTTTGCTGATGAGGGCTGCAGATGAGTGCTGTTTTGCTTACTGGGTGTCATTGCAAAAGAGGCAGAACTGAAACAGAGGATTTTAATGACTTAAATATGTAAACTCATTTGTCCCAAATAATAGCAAACTTCAACCAGAAAACTGCCTACAAGAAAGCTGGACACCAAAGGGCCTGGTTTAGAGCTGTCACAAGACTAAGAGACACGAGAACTCTCTTCTCCAGCCAGTAGAACAGAAACACATTAATACTAACCTTATTTTACAGTCAAAGGGAAGAGCTTCAAATCAGGCTTTAAGCCACTGGTGTGATTCAGACTTAATACCCAAGCTCCCATCACCACACCCTGTACACGCACCACCTTCCAGTACAACTCCGCAGCTGAAACCAGTCTGTTCTCCCCAGATCAGGCCCAGACTCTTCTGTGATCCAAACCCTCCTGTGCATATCCATGTCTGAAAAAGGATTGCTCTGCACTAGATTGCATTTTCAAGCCCCCCTCAGCAAAGTACTGGTGCATTCCCAGCCCTAGACCCTTCCACTCCCACTCATTTTTCTTCTCTTTTTAGAGGCGTTGGGAGAATGAGAGTCACTTTGACCCCATCTCCCTGTTCAAAACCAGCAATCACTTGGCTGCTCTCTGCCTAAACAAGACCCTCTCCATACCCCTAAATCAGGAACTCTAACCCTTAATGAAACCTAAGGAATACAGATTAATTCCCCCATTTCAAGAACAGGAGCAAACAAAGACAGGCTCACATCCTTCCTTGCTTTCCCTCCTCTCGCCTCCTCCTTCCCACCCACTCTCCATGCTTTCCCCGCACACGCAGCATCTGCACACATTCCAAACAGGCAAACAACAACAAAAAGAAAGGGACAAATCACCTTATTTTATTCTGTGACAAGGATATATAACTCGCTGCCCCATGGACTCTTCCAATTTGAAACCTGGATTAAGGATTCACTAGCAGCATATCCTTAGAGGAAGCCAAGCTCTGTGAATTGGAGCCTTACCCACAGGTTTAAGCTATGAACTAGCTCACACACGGATTTTACTGCACATCTCTTTGCCCTTGAAGTAGCAGACAAAATGCAGTCAAGAGCCAATTCCCGACCCCATCTGAAGGATGAGAATGGGATCACTGGAAAAGTCACGTGGCTAAAGACTCACTGATGGCTCGTGGAAGACTCCAGGCTTTGCTTACACATCATTTTCTGTATTTTGTTCCTTCCATTTTATCACTAGAGACAGTTGCATGAGAAGGGGATCTTTGTTGCTTAGGAGAGCATCTGCTCCCACTGCTTATCCTCCTCCTGAAGTCATAATCTTACGTGACATCAAAATCGTTTCCAGAGCCACCAATTACAATGTCACAGGGGATTATGACTTCAGGTGTGGAATCTGCAGTGGGAGCAGATGCTCTTCAGAGAAAAAAAAAAGACAAAAAAACCCTCAAAACCTCCTGTTTTCATGCGAATGCCTCTATTAATAAAATACAAAAGAAGAAAAATAATATGACAGCCAGAACTGTTGCTAAATATAAATATAGTTTTTAACATTTCCATAAGGCATCAGCTGCTCTTTGGAATGTTCCCAGGGTTTAAATTATTAAGAGGTACAGAATGTAGTGACAATCTGTCCAAGGTAGAGAAAAAGAGGGAGAAAGAACTGCAGAACAGTGTATTTCTGCTCAGGAAGTGGAAATTAAGATCTGTGGCACCTCAGAGGGGAGTACAAAATAAAACTGGGGCCTGTGGATCTGTGGCTCTTCCTAAGGATCCCCAAAGCACAACTGAAACCAACCAAGGAACGTTTTTACAGCGATGAAGCCCTGTGAAAAACAAACTCAAAGAATCCCTGTCCTATCACAAGGAATTTACTTTGATGTTTCCAACAATCCCCATCCCAGAAGGACACAGAGGGTTTTAGAGGCAGTTACAAACGATCTCGTGTGCGGTTTGGTAGGTAGCTAATATAGTCATAGGCTCTTCTGGATTTGATCCGCGGAAACAAGCCAAGTGTAATAAGTCAGTTGGAAGCTGGAGGAAGGCTCGGGGGGGGAGGAGCAGCCTTTAGGATGCAGTCATAATGCTGTGTGATTTGAAATTTTTATTAGAGCTTAACAGGGCACAGCAGCAGTAGGTGACAAAGAAAACAGAGGGAAGGCGGAGAAAAAGCCTTACAGGAGGAGGAAAAAAGAAATCATCCTAATGGAAAGTGTGTTGCACGGGCAATATTTTGTGAGGTGACTGCCACTACGAGGAGATTTCAAAATGCCAAGCGTCATTAAAAGCTCTCTTTTCAAATGCAGCTCACGGCTCACACACAAACGTTTCCCCACCACGTGAGAGCCTCAGAACACTGCAAGGGGCCACGCAAAATGCATTTAAGAACTGTGCAAAGGGAGTTTGTACCAGTTCTCTCCCCCCCCCCCAAGAAAAACCCTTCACAACAACCCTTTAAAGGCTTTGAATTGTGCTGCCAGGGGATTATCAGCAAGTGACATTTACAAGTGATTAGAGGACAGAGAATTATCTAAGTCACTTGTGGGAAAGGAGGAAAGCTTCAAGGTCAGAGCTCTTCAGTACTTAAAATGTCGGCAGATGTTTTGTTTACCCCAAAAGCGTAATTTGATTAATAAAGGAGGTTTACATCCAAAACTTCAACTCAGCTCATGGAACAAGGGTGGGAATGGAATCAAAAATTCATATAATACCTTCAAATATTTCACTGATTCACTCTTATTAAAATAAGAGGCTAGTTCACGTGCCAAGTGGTTACACAGTACCTATTAGCTTCTTGGAACAAGCGCTCTAAGCCATATAAACCTTGGCAAGCCAAGGAAATGGGAGATAAATCTTCACCAGCTCCAGAAATCCCACATCAACCTCTTTCCGCACTTACCTCCGGACAATAGATTGCTGGAGACTTTTGCAAACGGTAAGAGATTCTCCCATAAACATGTGGCACATGATGACCTCAAGGCAGTTGGCCATGAATGACATCACTGCGTCAGACTGCAGAGTCCCACTCCGGGAGACGATGCAAAGCCGCTGGAGAGAGGAGCAGTGACTCAGGGCCTGGAAGAACTGGGCGCCCGCACAGAAGTACGGCTGTTCCAGCCTGCAGGAATAAACAACAACAAGTCAATGGGTAATTCAAGCTTGGGCTGCTTGTAGACAAGAGGGGAGACAGCTCATTCATGGGGGGGCTGGCAAGTGTAGAGCAATCGGTGTCGCCCAGAGCCTGTTTCATTTATAGACACAATGACCTTCTACTAGTGCTTGTGCCAGCAGTAGGGCATAACAAACCCAACTTTGCAAGCTCAGACCTCTTGCTTGGTAGTTAAGTCTTGAACGGTGTGTGCTAAAGGACAAGCACACAAATAGGCAGAAAGGCCCTAAACTGCAGAATTCCAGGAGTAACCCTGGTTCTTCAAGTTTTCCACAAAGCATGTGGGGTAAGATGCTAGGGCTGAGCAGCAGATCCATTCTGGTCTTAGGATAAGCCTGGCTTTTGCTACCCGACATCCACCAAGCAGTTGATGTGGATTTAGGGACCTAATGCTCCAGTGCACCAACACTGATCAAACTGGTCATATCTTCATGCCTGGAGAGAAGCAGCCGTGAAAGTTCCCAATGCACACGCTGTCATGCAGAATTTGGGCCTCTGAGCCAGAGTGACCACAACCAGCCCTCCCTGGCCAGAGAATGGCAATGGATCAAAGCTACTGCTCTCCTACAGTAAGAATAACCATCATCAATCCAACCTTTATCTTAAACACTTGGACCAAGAGAGACAGGATCTTCTGTCATGGCAATCTTATGTCACAGCCCAGAGCAGGATGACAAAATGACATGGTGAAGCCACACCTGACCACCAATGGGTCTACGTTTTAACTAGCAGCATAACCAGATGATGCCCTCACAGAAACCAGTCTGCAGAGCTGATGACACCAAGAGAGTACATCTGCTTAGTGCAGATTTACTACAGGGCCTCTGAGCACTTGGGAATCCCAGTCATTGGGTCAGCAAGGCCAAGAGCTCCAAAAAGGTTAATCCATTAGGTGATAACAAGGTGCTGGTCCCAACCTGAACTGGATAATCTCTGCATAGGCTTTTGTAGTATGCAGGGGTATCTCAGTAACTTAATCCTGTCAGTTGATAAATTCTGGTTTAGAGTCTCAACCTGTGACTGCTGGTCAGGTAGCATTGCCTGAAGAGATCCTAACAGCTTGTGAACGCTTTGGGTCATAACTTAAAATCACTTCAGCCACTTCAAGTTTTCAACAGCGTTATTGTTCCCTCATAAATTTAGGACAAAAAGCACAAAATCTCTTGTAACCTCCCTGCAGGTTTCTAGGTTAATCTCTGTGATGTGACAGCCATGCTTGCAATGCCGCCTTTCACTCGCTAGGTGACAATGTTGCTTTGGAATAGCTCCTTAAACTAGTTTCTCAGCCTGGAAAATGGGGAGGGCTAAAAAAAGAGTAGAAGCAGCAGAGAATTAGTCAGATGAAAAGGAAACGACATTATCAGGAGGAAATGCTAAACATTAGAATCCTCTTAAACCTATATAAAACCTTAAACTTTACTGGGGAAAGAACAATGACAGCTTACATGGAAACGCCTGGATGTTACAAGGAAACACCCTTCTTGGTCTTTTATTCAAGGCTCTGTGCTGCCTCCCATCTTTGTCGCCCTTGGTCTCCATTTCAAAGTCTCTGGGAACTGCAGGGTTTAGACTGAATGAAGCAACACTGCACACCCAAACCTCCTTCCTCAGATCTTAGTTCTTCCATGGCTATTTAGTGTCCTGAAGGTTAAAGAGACATTTGCCAGACCCAAACCATTAAGCAACTGAATTTCCATCTCTCAAATGAGAGACCAACACACTCCCTGCCTGTTATAAATGGGAGGTGGTGGAAAAGGATAATCCTCCTGAGGTGTTTTAGCCACCCTGGCTCCCTTCACTATTGCAATGGATTAGGAACACACAAACACCAGTTTCAGCTGATGAGCAATGATTTTAGTCACTCTGGTTTTGGGAATCACAGGAGTGACTTTGCTGTTACTACTGTTATTTTAGACCCATTTGTGAACAGAGGATGACAACAGGACTGACAGGTCTAGCAGTTTCACCAACAGAAGCTAATTTAGGGGAAAAAAGAAGGAAAAAACATCTTTCTAATGCAGTAGCATTTGTGTTCAGACAGACTGGAAACTATCACAGTTTGTGCATGTTTTGGCTGTGAAGCTCCTTTGTGCACCGGTTAGGAGCAGATCCTTGGTAAGATCCTTTAAATCCTACCAGGAGAGGAACACCAACAGGACAAATACTAGATTTGGAATGTTTTCAATACATTATTGAAAAATAAAAAAACAAAGAGGCAAGATTTTAATAGAAACCAAAGGCACAAAAGTATCTCGTTGGGAAACCTAAGGAGAACTCTACATTATCTGAAGGAGGCCTATAAGGATGCTGGGGAGGGACTCTTCATCAGGGACTGGAGTGATAGGACAAGGGGTAACGGGTTCAAACTTAAACAGGGGAAGTTTACATTACATATAGGGAGGAAGTTCTCTACAGTGAGGGTGGTGAGGCACTGGAATGGGTTGCCCAAGGCAGCTGTGAATGCTCCATCCCTGGCAGTGTTCAAGATCAGGTTGGACAGAGCCTTGGACAACACGGTCTAGCGTGAGGTGTCCCCGCTCATGGCAGGGGGGTTGGAACTGGATGATCTTAAGGTCCTTTCCAACCCAAACCATTCTAAGATTCTATTATCTAGACATTGTAGGAGACTCAATGTATATGTAGTCAACAGTCAGCAAAGGTATGTGGTATTTAACCTAGCCCTGACAGGCTGCTAGCTCCCAAACATGCAGCATCCACTCTTCCTTATCTAAAAGGAAGGCAGTTGCAGCATAGAGACTTTTTTTGCTCTTAAAACTCTGGTTAAAGGGCATATCTTCAACCCTCAAGGACAGCATACGATGCCTTCCTGTCCTCCATGGGTCAGGAAGGAAAACACCCAGTTTTCAAGCCATCGCAGCTACTTTTGACCAGAACAGGAACACTCACAGTTTTAACACTAGCCACAACAAACCATGTCTGGAGATCCACAGACAAAACGGAGACGTTCAGTGGCAGCCCCTCACCTGAGATCTCTCAAACACTTGCAGTGTTTCAGCATGTCCATGAGAGCAGACATATAGACCACCTTCCCCATCATGCCCAGGTTGGCCAAGGAAAGAGTCCGCAAATGCTGGCACTGCAATCCAATGTGAATAAGCCCAGAGCCAGTGAGGATATTTGGCAGTTGTGCTAAGGTGAGGCTCTGCAGGTAAGTCACTTGGCTAATGGCAGCCACCTCTGAATCCCCGACACTTTGTGCCCGGACACAAGGAGGCAATGAGTTCCTAATTGCTGGCTCATTGCGGGGCATGGCAGAGGAAAAACTGGACCCAATGATTTCCAAGGTTTCCAAATACCGGAGGCTTCCCATCAGAGCCCAGAATACCGAAGACTCTATCTTCTGATTTGCCTGGTCTGCTAAGTTCCTTGGATATGTCTGTATCCCAATCCGAACTTTCCTTCCAAAGGTTTGGGGCACCAATTTAGACACTGTGGGAGGTTTTTCCACGTTTGCAGCAACATCTGTGATGGAGCAAACCGGTAGTGCTAATGAGAGCAGGTGCTTTAGCCTGGACAGAAGCTGGCACAAGTGATTCCCTATGCTTTCTGAGCTGTGATGGTGAGCTGCAGACAGGTTGAGGTGTCTCAGGTTGCAGCAAGACACTACCAAGCTTTCCAGAATGCTACTGTCAATGTCATCTTCTGCTTTTCGAAACAAGGACTCCGGAGCCAGACAGTGAACGCAGCCACTGAGATTCAAACTGGTCAAGCTTTTAAGATCCTTCCCACCATTAATAACTCGCTGGATCAGGTGGCCACCAGATAAGGTGCATCTGCTAAAGCTGAAGTAGAAAGGGTTGTTGAACTTCAAGTGTTGCAGGAGCCCAGAGCCATTAATCCAGGCTTTGGGCAATTGTAAAGCATCCAGACGTACATTTCGAGCCATAGAGTCCAGGAGGTTTTTAGTGGCTCCTGTCTCTGCAAAGCTACCGGGAGCAGAAATAAGGAAGGCGTGAAGGTTCTCAGGTGTCCGATCACTCAGCACCGCCAAGTACAGCCTCACCACCTCCTGGTTAACATAGCCAGGAGCCAGCCTGGCATAGAACACCCGCAGGTTCTGGTAATGGGGCACATTGCTCTCACCTACCATTAGCTGCCCAGAGAGCATAAAGCCTTCTCGTGAGCGATCCAGGATCTCAAAGTACAGCAGCAGTTTCTCCAGGCTAGTGCAGCACGGGACGACACCATACGACGGCGTGTAAAGGGTTTGCTTCAGTTCTGAGACACGGCTCAGAGTGGCCTTACACTCACTGCTTAGCTGGCTGGCATCGAAGCCTGGGTTGACATCTATGGCCAGGGAGTGCAGGTGCTGGAGCGTGGACAGCATCTTTGAGAGGCGGAGGGAGGTGATGTGGCACCCAGACAAGTTCAGTTTTACCAGGTTCTTGCATCGTGTTACGTGGTCAATAGTGGAGCTGGGCAGCCAATAGCACCCAGCCATGTTCAGCTGGTAAATCTCCTTTCCGATATCCCTCATCAGTTGCTTCACTTTGTCTTTGTTTACCTGTTCTCAAACAAAACCACATTCAATGAGATATACACAGCAATGGTGTTTACTGACTCAGTTTCCCCATCTGAAGATAGGGATAAGAGTGGTTAGCGCTTAAGATTATGTGGCTCATCCAAGTTTTGAGGCTCTAGCACAGTCTAAGAATCATTATACTGCTGGTAGCTGGCTTAGTCTGCCATCCTTTAGCTTCTTAGTCTCTGCAGTTCTGCATTACTGACTGTGAGGCCAAATTTGTTCAGCAGCGGAAAACTATCTCCATTTTCTAACAGCAAAGCTATTTCAGCAGAACTAGCCATCTATGGAAACTCAAACTGAAAGAAGAACATTTCCATTCCCCTTCATCCAATTTCCTCTTTTGGAAATGAGCAAGAGAGGCTTTGCCTCGCCTGCGCTTGGTGATACAGTCCTTATAAAATGTATCACCCTTCATTCCCCAGCCTGATTTCTGCTATAACACGTATACCATTTCTGGCTTAGCTGACCCCATGCCTGACAGCAATATGTAGAAGACTTTTTTTTATGCATGAACGTGGAAAACGTACTTTGGGAAAATGGTCACTTTACACAACCACAGCAACGAATGGGAAGTCACGTTTACTTTCATTTTAGCTTCCAGAAACACAGAGAAGATAGTCTTCACTGACAGTATTTTATATAACTAAGAGAGCACAGAGCTGTTCTAACAAAGCATTCCAGAAAACAAATGCTTTTATAGAACAGTTTATTGTTTATTTGATTTCAGAGATCAAGAGTGGTTCATTTACACACTGGAAAGTTCTACTTCTTTGCATTTTTCACAAGTCAGGTTTGTCTTCACAGAAGCAGCAAGCTACTCTCCCCACCTTATAGTCTTTCTGAAGTAAAACCGTATGCGTTAGACTCTTGTCAAGGCAAAGAGTTGCGAGTTTCCTGCAGGTTCTCCTGACATTCAGGACAAGGTCTGTGCAAGGGACGTAGCTGAGGATGTGCAAAAGGATCTCATCTGAGAACTCCATCAAGTTGACACCGTTACTCTCCTCCTCGCTCTCCCCACTTACAATCTCCTGGGGGGGGCAAGAAAAAAAGAAGGGAAAAGAGAAAAATAAAAGCTATTAGCTCAGGAACTCCAGCAAAGCTTGTGAGAAAACATTCCCCCAGTCTTATAAGGATTTATTAAGTGAGACAAAACAGAAACACCAGAATCTTTAAGTACTTCCATCTGTATGAAGAAAGCAAAAGCTTTCCCTTAGAAGACAATATGGAAGCAGTGCAAAACTTCACACAAAGCCCTGGTATCTTCACTTGCTCTTTCACTGCTGGCTACTTTAGAGTAAGCTGAAGAGACATTTACCTTCATTCCACTTTTGCCACTTACGTTGCAATTGGAAGAGCGACTGTCCCCGATTCTTTGCTATATATAACACAGCAGTTCCTTCCTACATCCTTCCTCTAAGTGCCATCCATTTCAATAACCTTAAGAGCTATAAAACCACATATATATACACACACCAAACCGCAACCCAGCATCAGGTCACCCATAGCTCTTGTGCAACACGCTTACACCTTAGCCACACAAAGCCACACAACTGGGCTCCGAAGGGGACACGAGAGCCCCTCTGCTCCTCCATACACCCCATGCTCCTTTCCCTCAACACCGGGGTGACAAGAGGCACCCAACAACAGCACCCCAAACCCTCCCCTCACCACCTGACAAGGTGACGAGGCGCTCGCACCCCATCGCGATGACAGCAGTTTTGGGGGCATTTGGGACTTCAGCACAGCCTTTACTAAAGCCCAAA
>NW_009932746.1:0-211 GCF_000696875.1 Nestor notabilis
TCAGCTGCTCCAACCATTGAGTTGGCTTCATGTCGGGCTCGGCTCAGATGCCTCTGCACAAATGCTCGTAGTATGGAGAATGAGCAAGAGAAATTAGAAATGTGTGCAAGGCCACCAAGCCAAGTGCAAAGTCCTACACCTGGGTCGGCACAACCCCAGGCACAGCTACAGGTTGGGCAGAGAAGAGATTCAGAGCAGCCCTGTGGAGAAG